>NC_133308.1:24654388-24655380 GCF_012295235.1 Primulina huaijiensis | reverse complement strand
AGGCCTATCAGCCACACAATGATCCCGAGATAAACAACAGTGCCAGATAACAACGGATATCAACAATGGGCTAACAAGAACGATAGGGCTCAACATGAATGTCATAACTGTATGCCCGATGCTAAATGCCAATAATATGTCATAATAATAAACATAGATCACAACGAAGGCATTTAACAATTTACAACAGTCAACAAGTCATAAACACGATCCATGTAACACAGAATGACAATTAAACATAATCTATGTTTTACCGTCGTATGTTACCGAGCTGTAACATACCTATACCGATTGATAACGACAACAAGCTCAACTTTGATCTTCTCGGCCTAACAATAAGATGATATAACAAGTCGAGTAAATTTCCAATTCAATACAATATTTCCAAATTTCAGCTTGTACCTATGCTAAGTTTTAAGGTCAAAACTTAACCAAAACTTAACCAAAATATACTTATCATACATGGTTGGAATCCTAACTTAAAAACCCATATTTCATCAGAAGATGTCAACAAGAAATTCAATCATCTTGACATGGATAAACATCCACAACCAGAAATCTAGAAAAATGAATTCTGTTACAGTTTCAGATTCGGCACCTATGACCATAAAATTCATATCTAACTCATTTTTTACCCAAATCAATATCCGCCAATTGAAAATGAAAGATAACTCAATTATCTAAGTTTCTCCAGTTGAAACCATCTTCAGAATCTCAGTAGATTATTCTCAGAATTTTCAAGAACACACCGCTACTTCAGAATTCGCGGACAGAATATCATACACTGAGCAGTTACAGAAAAATAAGCATAACTTGCTCAACTCTTAATGGAATTTAACGAATCTTATATCATTACAAAGACAACGCATATCTTTACAACTTTCTATTTAACCAAAAACCCAGAATCCGAGTGCAAACATGCCATAAACCCGAATTACAGTAGGTGCTGTACACAGCTCCAACACAGAATTCCATTTTGACACATTTTGGTA
>NC_133308.1:24652086-24654288 GCF_012295235.1 Primulina huaijiensis | reverse complement strand
ACATTATTATTTTTCACTCAAGATATGAATCGAGTCGACTCGTCCAATTAACATAGATTTGTGAGGTCGTCTCATAAGAAACTCATTCAAACTTATAATTTAGGTAAATTTATTTTTTTCCTACATTGAGTAATTTTTCATAAATATGTTAACAAACNCAAAAATACTTTAAAACGGACCTCAGGGCCTAGAAAAATTTTGGCATGACCTCCCTGTAAGCAGTACATCCCGAAAAACTCAAGCAGCATTTTATATCAAAATATACTCAAACTAGAGTCATAAAACAAAAACCGAAGTCAACAACCTATAGCCGCACTGGCCAGTACTAAACAGAAATTAAAACTTACCACATACTCACCAGATCATAAGAATCATAGGGTCGACTCAGAACATCACAAAAACAACCAAATATCACTACAGATACATGGGGCATCTCCCCGGCAAATAAACTACAATACAAGACTGAAACAAACTCAAGACATACATATAGACTAACTGGGAAACTCCACTGACAGAACCAAGCAATCCAACCTCAATCCCGAGCTCCACTGGCGGAACCTCGGCCTGATGCTGCAAAACGACTCGGGAGATCTACCATGGTGCCCAATAGCAACCACAGCAGCCCCCCCAGTAAACAACTGAGGTTAGGATTCTGGTATGAAACAGTTCAACAATAACAACAATAATCATAAATCATGCATAATCATATAATAAAATGTAATATGCAATGCATGAAAGGCTCAACGAATAATCGGGATAACAGGAGCCAACAAACGGTACGATAACAACTGGAATAATGCTCGAGCAACAACACAGGGGAGCTACATCGTCATGCAGCTAAACCGCCCTGCCAAGTATGCGAGGTATGCCAAGCTGTGCTGAATAACACCCCTGACTCGGCCTCCATACAGCTGATACGNGACCATAAAATTCATATCTAACTCATTTTTTACCCAAATCAATATCCGCCAATTGAAAATGAAAGATAACTCAATTATCTAAGTTTCTCCAGTTGAAACCATCTTCAGAATCTCAGTAGATTATTCTCAGAATTTTCAAGAACACACCGCTACTTCAGAATTCGCGGACAGAATATCATACACTGAGCAGTTACAGAAAAATAAGCATAACTTGCTCAACTCTTAATGGAATTTAACGAATCTTATATCATTACAAAGACAACGCATATCTTTACAACTTTCTATTTAACCAAAAACCCAGAATCCGAGTGCAAACATGCCATAAACCCGAATTACAGTAGGTGCTGTACACAGCTCCAACACAGAATTCCATTTTGACACATTTTGGTAGAAAAATCATATCAAATCCGTTTCTTATCAAAATTCAATGATTCCAGCGGATATAAACAGCAAACGTAAACCACTACAAAGTTTATTTAGGTCATTTCTACAAATTCAAGTTGTATAAATCGCAGCAACACAAAACGCTCACCCCAAAACCGAAAGAATTCGCGCAGAAACAGAGCGCCGGAACAGCAGCTTCGATCTACCCGAATCCTTGCTCAAACTTCACGATTTCTGACTTAAATCGAAACTTAGGATGTTAGGAAGACACCCCTTCAGACCGATCGAGATTTGGACGTCGGACGGAGGAGTTATCGCGATTTTCCCGCAGCTGCTCCAAGGGTTGAGAAAATTTGGGTTTCTTCTTTCTTTTTCCCTTTTTCCCTTCTCTCACTTCTTTTCTCTTTTCAATGAGATGTGTGTATGTGTATGTATATTTATATATATTGTATATTTGATTACTCAAATAGTAACTCAAGCCCATTTATCTCGGTCTGTATTTATTTTGCTCTCGTGTGTTATTTAAACTCTATATGTATTTTATATCGTTAAATTCTCCTATATTCTAAAATACATATTTTTAGCACACTTATTGAAATTATTTGGCATAAATAATTATTTTAATTTACAACTCAATAATTATTCTAATTATGCCAAAATTACCGGATAATTAATTACAGGGCTTTACAGGTCGTCTCATAAGAAACTCATTCAAACTTATAATTGAGGTAAATTAATTTTTTTCCTACATTGAGTAATTTTTCATAAATATGTTAACAAACATTTTAGTTAGACAATTCATTTGTAACATTTTTTAAAGTATCGTAAAACATTATTATAATTATTATTTTTATTTATAATATTTATTTATTTAATTTAATGAATAAAAAAAATTGTA
>NC_133308.1:24644505-24650297 GCF_012295235.1 Primulina huaijiensis | reverse complement strand
AATTTTGTCCTGATCATAATAACTGATTTTACAAAAATATCCTCACTAAGAATAAAATGTAACTCCTAATTAATTTTCTCAAATAATTCATCTTTATACTACCTTTAAATGTTTTATCCTTTTAATTTTCTCTCTATATCATATTTTATTATTTTAATGCAAATTTATAATTATATTTTTAGTGCATTTTCTAATTAAGTAATAAATTATAGTATCACAAGAAGAAATATGAAAAAATTAATTATATATGCAATACGTAGAATAACATGATAAGTATATAATAATATAATAATATGAAGTTTAATACTAACATATTTTTTGGTTTTTAAACTAAGAATTGAAAATAAAGAGTTTAATATTTTTTGTGAAAAAAGTTTGTTCAATTCATCTACAAGAAAATAAAAATCAAATAATTTTAGAGTTTCATCTTTCTTGGCAACTTGATCATTATCTAGCATAAATGTAGCTTGATAATTTTGTCCTGATCATAATAACTGATTTTACAAAAATATCCTCACTAAGAATAAAATGTAACTCCTAATTAATTTTCTCAAATAATTCATCTTTATACTACCTTTAAATGTTTTATCTTTTTAATTTTCTCTCTATATCATATTTTATTATTTTAATGCAAATTTATAATTATATTTTTAGTGCATTTTCTAATTAAGTAATAAATTATAGTATCACAAGAAGAAATATGAAAAAATTAATTATATATGCAATACGTAGAATAACATGATAAGTATATAATAATATAATAATATGAAGTTTAATACTAACATATTTTTTGGTTTTTAAACTAAGAATTGAAAATAAAGAGTTTAATATTTTTTGTGAAAAAAGTTTGTTCAATTCATCTACAAGAAAATAAAAATCAAATAATTTTAGAGTTTCATCTTTCTTGGCAACTTGATCATTATCTAGCATAAATGTAGTTTGACAATTTTGTCCTGATCATAATAACTGATTTTACAAAAATATCCTCACTAAGAATAAAATGTAACTCCTAATTAATTTTCTCAAATAATTCATCTTTATACTACCTTTAAATGTTTTATCCTTTTAATTTTCTCTCTATATCATATTTTATTATTTTAATGCAAATTTATAATTATATTTTTAGTGCATTTTCTAATTAAGTAATAAATTATAGTATCACAAGAAGAAATATGAAAAAATTAATTATATATGCAATACGTAGAATAACATGATAAGTATATAATAATATAATAATATGAAGTTTAATACTAACATATTTTTTGGTTTTTAAACTAAGAATTGAAAATAAAGAGTTTAATATTTTTTGTGAAAAAAGTTTGTTCAATTCATCTACAAGAAAATAAAAATCAAATAATTTTAGAGTTTCATCTTTCTTGGCAACTTGATCATTATCTAGCATAAATGTAGCTTGATAATTTTGTCCTGATCATAATAACTGATTTTACAAAAATATCCTCACTAAGAATAAAATGTAACTCCTAATTAATTTTCTCAAATAATTCATCTTTATACTACCTTTAAATGTTTTATCTTTTTAATTTTCTCTCTATATCATATTTTATTATTTTAATGCAAATTTATAATTATATTTTTAGTGCATTTTCTAATTAAGTAATAAATTATAGTATCACAAGAAGAAATATGAAAAAATTAATTATATATGCAATACGTAGAATAACATGATAAGTATATAATAATATAATAATATGAAGTTTAATACTAACATATTTTTTGGTTTTTAAACTAAGAATTGAAAATAAAGAGTTTAATATTTTTTGTGAAAAAAGTTTGTTCAATTCATCTACAAGAAAATAAAAATCAAATAATTTTAGAGTTTCATCTTTCTTGGCAACTTGATCATTATCTAGCATAAATGTAGCTTGATAATTTTGTCCTGATCATAATAACTGATTTTACAAAAATATCCTCACTAAGAATAAAATGTAACTCCTAATTAATTTTCTCAAATAATTCATCTTTATACTACCTTTAAATGTTTTATCTTTTTAATTTTCTCTCTATATCATATTTTATTATTTTAATGCAAATTTATAATTATATTTTTAGTGCATTTTCTAATTAAGTAATAAATTATAGTATCACAAGAAGAAATATGAAAAAATTAATTATATATGCAATACGTAGAATAACATGATAAGTATATAATAATATAATAATATGAAGTTTAATACTAACATATTTTTTGGTTTTTAAACTAAGAATTGAAAATAAAGAGTTTAATAAATTATTTAGGAGAATTCAATTATGAGTGTTAATATATTAATAATATCATAAAATATGAATATCTTAGAAAAATTCAAATATTTTAGCTATAAATAATAAGAAATTTAAAGGTTTTAATAACACTTTTTAACTCGACTATTATTTTCAGGATCACAGAAACCAAAATCAGAACTAATTTTTCTTGACCTCAGTTCCAAAATCAGTTCTCATAATATATAAATTTAACGCATAACTGTTAAACAATTAATTTAATTGTCTCACATATTGTATAACTATTTCATTTAATATTTAAAAATAGATGATCATAGCAATTTTTTTAAAAAAATATACAAATTAAGTTTTTTGTGAAAAAAATATTTTCACTTTATTTACAAGCAATTAAAACCAAAGAATTTTGGTATTTTAATCTTCTAAAAATTAACTTTTTTATGAAAAAAATCTACAAATTAATTTTTTTGTGAAAAATTCTTCTCACTTCATCTATAAGCAAATAAAACCAATATATTTTGGTATTTCAATCTTTTCAAATTAATATTTTTTGTGAAAAATGTTTGTTCAATTCATATACAAGAAAATAAAATACAAATAATTTTAGAGTTTCATCTTTCTTGCAGCTTGATCATTATCTAGGATAAATGTAGTTTGACAATTTCGTCCTGATCATAATAACTGATTTTACAAAAATATCCTCACTAAATTTCTCCTGTATGTACAAACTAAGGATAAAGTTGACAATACACAATAGAAAAACTTTGACCTTGGTTCACACTTTTATAATATGTATAGATGTATAGATTAGTATCTCACTCGTGCGATGCACAGATTATATCCCTTGTATGTAATATGAACATTTTGTCTGCACAGATTATTTTGATTTTATATATAGATGATGATGGTGATAATGATGATATCATTATTATTAGTAATAATACTACTATTATTACACAATTATTATTGTTATTGTTATTATTATATGAATTCATTAAATTTGTTTTGGAAATATTTGTTTTAGTCTAAAAACATTTAATGTTATATCTTTACTAATTTGGAAACGAATTTTGGATGGAAAAATGCTTGTATTATATTTTTAGCAGACTTTTATGTTTTTATATATAAATAGATGGGTGTTTAAATAAGTACTTAAAATTATTGATGTAATAAATATATTTAATTATTATATAAAAATTTTATACATTTGAGATCATTTTCAAATAACAATTCTGCCATCAAATTGAGTTATTTACCATTGTATTCAATATATTGATTGAATGAAATTGTTACTAATAAAAAGAGTATACAAATTTATTAAAAAAATCCTAGATTATTTATCTCTAAAATTATTAAAGAATAAATAAATATTTTTTAAAAAAATCATTTATTAGATGAAAATTTTGATTAAAAATTTTAATTAATTTTTGAACATTTTAAAAAATATTTATACTAAATTTATAATTAAATAATAATAATAATAATAATAATAATAATAATAATAATAATAATAATAATAATAATAATATCAATGTATTGACAGTGTACAAAACAAAAATTTACGATGACATTCTTCACTAAAAAATTGAAAAGCGTAATATTATATAAATTTTTTACAGTTCGAAATTAAATAAACTGATACGATCAATGCTAACATTTGAGGAAGTGTTACTTATACTGCACTTTTTTAAAAGTAAACTTCATATTTATTTTTTTACTCTAAGATACCTAATATGTCATCAAATGTTTTTTTTTAAAATATTGATATAAACACACTAATTTTTTATATGTTTTATTTATTAAATATTAGAAAATATCGAGTCGACTCGTCCCATAAATTTAGATCTGTGAGATCGTCTCACATGAGATATACTCAAATAATTTAGGTAAATATATTTTTTTTCTACCTTGAGTAATTTTTTGTAAATATATATCAACAAACAATTTAATTAGACTATTGATTTATAATATTTTTTTAAGTATCATAAAAAGATAATTGCAAGGAATTTCAAGATAATTTTTTTATTTTCAAATAATTATTTTTATTTTTGTTTATAATATTTATTTATTTAATTTAATGAATTACACAAAGAATTGTAAATACCTGTATATTTCATAATTATTTTGTGTCATTGCAGATTTAAGTTTCTTGAATAAATTTAGCTTTGTTGAAATATTAAATATTTGTGCTCTTATCTTTTAATATAAATTATTAATTTAATTATATATATTATTATATTTTTGTTTAATAATAATTCAAAATCAATACATTTAAAAAAAATGAGAAATAATGAAGAATATTATTATTTTTAAAAAATAATTAATTAATTATATTGAAAATTGAAATATTATTAAATATAAAATTAATTGACATTTATTTCTTTTTCTAACATGATTTTTTTGTCGGGAAGCTTGTGAGGTCCATTTACTCTAATGACAATTTATTATCAAACAATAATTATTTGATTTAAATCTGCAGCGGAAAAATTGTTTAGCAAATTACAACAGTCAACAAATCATAAACACGATCAGTGTAACACAGAATGACAATTAAACATAATTTATGTTTTACCGTCGTATGTTACCGAGCTGTAACATACCTATACCAACTTGACAATCCAATAACAACTTCACTTCAAGACTCTCGGCCTAAACAAAACAACAATAAGCCGATCATGAAAACTATATTCCATACCGAAGTCCAATTTGGCACAAAAGAGCATAAAATTCGTATCTCACTCAATATTAACTCAAATCAATATCCGCCAATTGGATATGAAAGATAACTCAAATATCTAACTTTTTCTAGAAGAAACCATCTTCCAAATATCAGTAGATAAATCCCAGAATTATCAAGAACACACTGCCACTCAACAGATTTTCGGACAGAATCTCGTACTGAGCAGTTTCGGCAAAATGAGTATAACTATCTCAATTCTTAATAGAATTTAACGATTCTTATATCATTACGAAGCAACACATAGCTCTACAACTTTCATTTTAACCAAAAACCCAGAATCCGAGTGCACAAATGCCATAATCCCGAATTACAGTAGCTATTAAACACAGCTCCAACACAGAATTTTATTTGACACAATTTGGTAGAAAAATCATATCAAATTCGTTTCTAATCAAAATTCGATGATTCTAGTTGGTAAAGACAGCAAACGTAAACCACTACAAAGTTTATTTAGGTCATTTCTACTAATTCAAGCTGTAAAAATCGCAGCAACACAAAAATTCTCACCCCAAAACCGGAAGAATTCGCGCAGCAATAGAGCACCGGAACAGCAGCTTCGATCTACCCGAATCCTTGCTCAAACTTCGCGATTTCTGACTTGAATCGAAGCTTAGGATGTTAGCAAGACATCCCTTCAGACCGATTGAGATTTAGACGCCGGACAGAGGAGATATCGTGATTTTTCCGCAGCTGCTCCAAGGGTTGCGGAAATGGAGTTTTCTTCTTCCTTTCTTTCTTTTTCTTCTCTCACTCGTTTCTTCTTTCTCCTTTTTGGTAAGTTGTGTGTATGTATATGTGTGTGTGTGTGTGTGTGTGT
>NC_133308.1:24597466-24644305 GCF_012295235.1 Primulina huaijiensis | reverse complement strand
TTAAAAATCTTCAATTATTTTAATAAATCATAATAATTTTACAAATCGAAATCTTCTTTCGAATTTCAAATTACCAGCATCGTATAAATGTTCGTCAAGTATATGCATCAAGCCTATGAAAGGCACCTCAACGTTGAAATTAGCATCAAAATCGTTCTTTAGAAGATAACTTCTTTACAAGTGATGCAATATTATACTTTGATCAAAATATTCCTTCTCTTTCTAATTCCAAACATTTCGAAAGGAAATGCCTTGGAAAAACATCATTGCTTCTTGGCTCACAAATTGCATGTTTATGTGATCAACGACCTTCCTCCAGATTCTCCACTTTTACGAGTGCATTGCGCTTCTGGGGACGATGATCTCGGATACCATACACTTGCCACTAAACAAGATTTTCATTGGAGTTTCTGTGAAAATTTTTTCCAGACTACTTTGTTCTTCTGTCATCTTTGGTGGGGAGATAAACATAAGGTATTTAATGTTTTTAAAGCGAATTTCCATCTCTTCATCTCCAATACATACCCTTGGTATGCCAGAAGTGATGGGATTTACTCCATTTATAATGATCACTCTTTCCAGATTGTAAAGAAATATGATTGGGAAATCAATAAGTGATTTTGCATTTTGGAACGATAATCAATAATAAAAGTTTTTTTGAATTTATTTTCGTATTTATAAATGGTAGTACTATACTCTTTACATTTTAGTTTTGTACTAATCGTACACCAGTGTACGTGAATATACGAGTGGAAACACTCTCTATATATATATATGTTGGTTGAACTAATTAGATAACTTGTTTGGATGGATGAATTTGATTTACCTAGAAATATTTGATTCCAGAAACGATTTCAAATGACATTCAAATTCGAATGAAAATTCATAATTATTAATGAACATGATAAAATTGATATATAGGAAATGGATTTGATACTAACTATTTGTAAACTCATCAAAATAATATTAATCATAGATTTCGTATCCTCGGTTTCTAATCCATAAATCCAAACATATCTTAATTTCTCGTAAAAATTCCAAGTCCTTAAACCCTAGAGTGAGCTTAAAATGTTTAAAACCATAAAAAAATTGAAAGTACAAAACCTCATTGTATTATTTCCTGGCAAAACAAATATGATAAATAATTAAATAAACTTTGAAAATCAATTTATATTTATAACATTACAAACGTATAAAAAATTTCTGAAGTATAACCCAAAGTCAAAATTTTATTACTCAAAATATTTTGAGTATCAAATAAAATAATCAATGGCCAATGCTCATACAATTATATTTACCAGTTCTAAATTATGAGGGATATATTGTTAAAAGATAGAAATACAAGAAATTTTTATCTAAATTTGCAAGCGAGTCTTCAAACATCTTTGTATTCCTACCTATCCAAATATCATAGATGGTGCTGCTAAATGAATAGAATCTAGCCAACTATAATCGTCTTGTTTTTTGTAATTTTTAGGGTAAATGTTACGGGTGTCTAAGTGATATATTATTCACAAAAACTCTCGTGAGATAGTCTTATGAGTCAATTTTGTGAAACAGATATTCCATTTGGGTCACTCATTAAAAAAATATTATTTATGTCAAAAGTATTACTTTTTATTTTCAATAGGTGCAGAGTTGACCCCGTCTCATCAATAAAGATCCGTGATAGCGTCTCTATGATAGAGTATGGTTAGCTATGATTACGAAGCTGACGTGATTCTATGCACGAAGCTCATTAAAGGGTTCTTCGGTTCCAAGAGGGCGGATAACGCTAGTAAAGTTCTGGGGATTCTTGAGAGATTTGGTGAGCCTGATATATTTGTGTACAATGCTTTCATTAGTGTTAAAAAAGATCTTTTACAAGTAATGAATTTTACCATGACCAAAATAGTGATACTCCTTATTCTCTTTCTAATATCAAATGTATTACAAGGATTTGAATTAGAAAAACACCGTTGTTTTTTGTCCCCTAGATTTCATATTTATGTGATCAATGACCTGCCTCCGAATTCTCTACTTTTACTAGTGCATTGCGCTTCTAAGAACAATGATCTCGGCTATCATACACTTGCCACTACACAAGATTTTATTTGGAGCTTTTGCAAAAACTTTTTAAAACTACTTTGTTTTAAATATATTAATCTGATGAAGTTTTGATTCTTCNAAATAAATAAAATTTTATGGTTATTAAATTATTGATTTATATAATTTTATTGTGTTTAATAATCCAATGATTACTACTAGGGCACCCAAAGTGCTTAGCTATTTTTGGAGTATTTTCTTTTCTAGGGCACCCAAAGTGCTTAGCTTTTTTTGGAGTATTTTCTTTTCTAAATTATATTACGTAACAGTGCCTTTGCATAAGTTGAATGCTTATTTTTATATTAGGGGTGTGTTGTCTTTTAATCTAAAATTTTAAAAATATAGATAAAGATATGATTGAAATTTCTTAATACAAAGTTTATTTAGGAAAAAAATTGTTTCATCAATAAATTATATAATGAGGATATTATTATAACTTAAACAAGTTCTACCCAAATCAATTAGAGGTAATATAGATTATCAGCTTTACGTTTCCCTTTTTTGTTCAAAATGAATAGGCAAATCAGCTAATTTTAAATCATTCAAATCATTTACCAAAGTACCGGAACCGATAATAAAATTATTCTTTACAATATAACAAATCACATTTGAAATATTAAAAGAATAACCTTTTATATCAAAAACATGAATAAAAAAAATATCATTAAAAAACGGAATTTAGAGATAAATTAACTTTTTCAATAGTTGTAGATGCAACTATTGCACAATTTCGAGGCCTAAAAAGATCTCATGATCATTTTGTAGCTTGCTGCTTGTTGACATCACCGGCATATTACTGTACAAATGTGATACACAATCAGTGTCCAATACCCAAGAAGCTAAACTAATGGAAATATTAGATATAACAAACATTAATCCGATTCATAATGTTTCTGATCTTGATATTCTTTGCAGTTCCTCCTCCAATGCCCAGATGTTGCACAATGGAGGCATTTTTGTTTTTGTTTTTTCTATTGATCAACAAAATCAATCCATTGGCATGTTTCTTTTTGGAGTTGCTGGTTGGGACCGCTTCCCATTACTTTCCTCGTTTTAGACCCACAACTCTTCTTGGCCTCATAAGAAAAAAACAATAACAATAACAATAAACTTATCTTCTTTCAGGATTTTGAAAGTGTACACTCCATCTTGTATATATTGAAGTTCACCACAAACTGTATGAATGAGTCAAATAAATATTGAAGTACCATATTCAAGGATAACTCGTTCTGTAATTTCATATCAAGGCTAGCCAGTTTCTCATGGAGAACTGTCATCTTCAATCTATGACTTTTGACTGAAGAACATCCCCTCGTATGGGTACAAAATAGCTCTCTAACAAAATTGTAGCATACACAAAGAACTTCTCACCATAAAACTCTTCTAGACTGGTATGACTTTCAGCTTCATGTTACATAAGATCATGCTATTTCTAGAGCTCATTCATCATTGATGTCATCATATAGCATCGTGCTTTGAGATCTTCATCTTTTCAATTCATGGATAGTCTCAATAGTCATAGGGTTCGAGCCATGTGAACCTTTGAGGGTACATTTTCGTAAGAACATATATCAGTTTCTTGGGATTCAAAATAATTTATAAATTCCTCAATCAATCATTATAGTTAGGTCAATTAATTTGTTCGTATTATGAATCGATATTATTGGATTATTCTTTGTCATTGTAATACTGAAAAATAAATAGAAAATATAAGAAGATTGTTTGATATTTAAAATTTTGAATCATATTTAAAAAATTATTTTTATGAAAATCTCATCAAGTACTCATTTATTTGTTTACCGAATTTATGCATCTATGTTTTATTCATCCAATGTCATACGTGTAAACAAAAAATACAAACATACATGTATAATTACAGATTATTATAGCCTTTTTAATTGATAAATCAAAATTTAATAAAATAATAAAAACTTGAATATTCACCTGAGCACATTAGTAGAGGCCCATGATCATTCACCACGCAATCACATCGCATTTAATTCAATAATCAACCTCCTAATTACATCAACATGTAATTGCACAAAATTCATCACATGTTATTCAATCGTTTCCAACTAATCGCGTCATTAATTGAAAATAAGATTAAAAAATTAAATAAAACAAATTTATTTAATTTATAATCAATAAATTTTCAATAAACTAGTAAAATCACCATTTACTTTATAAATATGCTTTTAATTGAAAATAAAATTAACAAATTAAATGAAACAATTTAATGAAATTTCCAATTAATTAGATTTTATATAAATTAGTAAAATCTCATTTTTACATTTCATCATATCATTAATTAAAAATAAAGATGTTTTAAATTTTAAAAAAATATCTAACAAATAAAATAAAAAAAATTAATTTCCAATTTGTAAATTGAAAAATCTCTAATTTATACTTAATAAAATAACTTTTATAATTTAAAATTTCAAAATTTAATCCTTAAAAATGGGTAAACCAAAGACTTTTTATTCGCCTCTTCTTTAAGTTTGATTTCAAATTACTAAAGAATACCTATATTTTTTCTAACTTCCCTCACAAATGTCATCAGTTTTATCAATTCTTATTAAATTATCGTACAAATTTTTAGCCATAACTCTATCTTACATTTAGAGAAAAATACATAAAATCAAGTGTTTAATTAAATGAGAAAAATAATATAATTACACTTCAAGTATAAAAATTGTCATCATTATTTTACACATCTATCATCTTCTTTCTAACCTCAATTTCAATGCATATGCTTAGTTTGCTAGTATTTATAATGGTATCTTGAGTAGCTAATGCCTTTGGACTCCATTAATTTAAAATCTGATCAAATATTACATTATATTTTTTATTTAACTTCTAAAAATACAATATATAAATTATTTATGAGAAACATGCCCCTCGCGAAGGATTTCGAATTCTAACAAATGATTAAAAATATAATTTTTGATGGAAAAATATATATTTTTTTCGCAAATAAAAGAATTTTTTGGACTGCAGGAGATAAAAAAAGATAAGAACAGAAAGTGTAACTCGCTGTTTGTATCATTATTTGCATGTATGCCTTTGAATCGATGAATTACCTGTGACCAACCGGTACATATATTTAGAAGATTGTTATTTGAAGTGATGTAAGGCCCTGTAATTAATTATCCGGTAATTTTGGCATAATTAGAAAAATTATTAAGTTGTAAATTAAAAAAATTAATTATGTCAAATAAATTCAAGAAGTGTGTTAAAAATATGTATTTTAGAATATCGGAGAATTTAACGATATAAAATACATATAGAGTTTAAATAACGCACGAGAGCAAAATAAATACAGATCGGGATAGATGGGCTTGAGCTACTATTTTAGTAATCAAATACACAATATATAAAAATACATATACATACACTCAACTAACCAAATAAGAGAAGGAAAGAAAAGAAGAAAGAAGTTTTCCCAACTCCATTCCCGTCACTTGTGTAGCGGCTGCGGGAAAATCGCGATAACTCCTCCGTCCGGCGTCCAAATCTTGATCGGTCTGAAAGGGTGTCTTCCTAACATCCTAAGCTTCGTTTAAGTCAAAAATCGCAAAGTTTGAGCAAGGATTCGGGTAGATCGTAGCTGCTCTTCCGGTGCTCTGTTTCTGCGCGACTGCTTCCGGTTTTTGGGTGAGCGTTTTTGGGTTGCTGTGATTTTGTATTTTGAATTTGTAGAAATGACCTAAAAAGAACTTGTAGCTCTATTTGTTAGCTTTCTTTAGCCGCTAGAATCATCAAATTTGGATAAGAAACGGAATTGATATGATTTTTCTATCAAAATGTGTCAAATCGAATTATGAAACTGTGCTGTGCAGAACACCTACTGTAATTCGAGTTTTTGTCAATTATGCGCTCGGATTCTGGACTTGTGATTCAAAATACAGTTGTAGATCTATGTGTTGTCTTTGTAATGATATAAGATTCGTTAAATTCTATTAAAAATTGAGATAGTTATGCTAATTTTTCCAAAACTGCTCAGTACGAGATTTTGTCCGAAAATCTGTTGAGTAGCAGTGTGTTCTTGAAAATTCTGAGAATAATCTACTAAGATTCTGAAGATGGTTTTAACTAGAGAAACTTAGATAATTGAATTATCTTTCATTCCCAATTGGCGGATATTGATTTGGATTAAAAATGAATTAGATATGAATTTTATGGTCATAGGTGCCGAATCTGAAACTGTAACAGAATTCATTTTTCTAGATTCTGGTTGTGGATGTTTATCCATGTCAAGATGATTGAATTTCTTGTTGACATCTTCTAATGAAATATGGGTTTTTAAGTTAGAATTCCAACCATGTATGATAAGTATATTTTGGTTAAGTTTTGGTTAAGTTTTGACCTTAAAACTTAGTATAGGTACAAGCTGAAATTTGGAAATATTGTATTGAATTGGAAATTTACTCGACTTGTTATATCATCTTATTGTTAGGACGAGGAGATCAAAGTTGAGCTTGTTGTCGTTATCAATCGGTATAGGTATGTTACAGCTTGGTAACATACGACGGTAAAACATAGATTATGTTTAATTGTCATTCTGTGTTACATGGATCGTGTTTATGACTTGTTGACTGTTGTAAATTGTTAAATGCCTTCGTTGTGATCTATGTTTATTATTATGACATATTATTGGCATTTAGCATTGGGCATACAGTTATGACATTCATGTTGAGCCCTATCGTTCTGGTTAGCCCATTGTTGATATCCGTTGTTATCTGGCACTGTTGTTTATCTCGGGATCATTGTGTGGCTGATAGGCCTATACACATGAGACCGTAGATATGATTGAACAATCTCGTGGTTAGTGCAGCCTTTTGAGGTGAGCGCTGGGATTGTGTCATCTAGTTGTTCTGTTGTGCCATCCTGTTATACCGTATCAGCTGTATGGAGGCCGAGTCAGGGGTGTTATTCAGCACAGATTGGCATACCTCGCATACTTGGCAGGGCGGTTTAGCTGCATGACGATGTAGCTCCCCTGTGTTGTTGCTCGAGCATTACTCCAGTTGTTATCGTACCGTTTGTTGGCTCCTGTTATCCCGATTATTCTTTGAGCCTTTCATGCATTGCATATTACATTTTATTATATGATTATGCATGATTTATGATTATTGTTGTTATTGTTGAACTGTTTCATACCAGAATCCTAACGTCAGTTGTTTACTGGGGGGCTGCTGTGGTTGCTATTGGGCACCATGGTAGATCTCCCGAGTCGTTTTGCAGCATCAGGCCGAGGTTCCGCCAGTGGAGCTCGGGATTGAGGTTGGATTGCTTGGTTCTGCCAGTGGAGTTTCCCAGTTAGTCTATATGTATGTCTTGAGTTTGTTTCAGTCTTGTATTGTAGTTTATTTGCCGGGGAGATAGCCCGTGTATCTATAGTGATATTTGGTTGTTTTTGTGATGTTCTGAGTCAACCCTATGATTCTGATGATCTGGTGAGTATGTGGTAAGTTTTAATTTCTGTTTAGTCCTGGCCAGTGCGGTTATAGGTTGTTGACTTCGGTTTTTGTTTTATGACTCTAGTTGGAGTATATTTTGATATAAAATGTTGCTTGAGTTTTTCGGGATGTCCTGCTTACAGGGAGGTCATGCCGAAATTTTTCTAGGCCCTGAGGTCCGTTTTAAAGTATTTTTAAACCATTTCCGCTGCAGTATTAAATCAAACCATTATTGTTTGATCATTAATTGTCGTTAGAGCAAATGGGCCTCACATAAAAAGTATATATTCAAGATGTTTTATGACTTTAAAGATTTAATTTTTACTGTTATTATTGACTATATTTTTTGATAAAATGATAAATACTCTATAGTACATAAATTTATGCATGTATCATGCATTTGTAATTTATTTAGTATTTATATTTTCAAAAATTACGTCAAATAAGTAAAAAAAAAATTCTAGAAGTTCAGTTTTATAAATAATCATACTTGATGGAAAATTTTTAGAAATTTTAGAAATTCATAAAATAAAAAAATTAAGAGAAAATTGCAATTTTGAATATAAGTCCGCTTCTTTGTGATTTTGGTCTCATATGTTATCAAATTTCAGTTTTAGTCATGTAATTTTTTTGGTGATTTTAGTATTTTTTTATCGGGAGTAGTGAGTGACACCATACACGTTAACATTTTATCGATGCTACATCAAAAAGATGAAAATTCAAAATAAAAATAAGAAAGAAAATATAATAAGATCGAAATTTGACAACATATATGTGAGTTAAAAAGCAAAAACAAATATATGCGACCCAATATTGGAACTTTAATTTTGCATAATGTGATTCATAACAACTATGATTTTAATTAAGATATTGTTAAGTGCTATNTGGTGAAATTGATAGAGTACATTTTGTGATACCCAAGTTTATGCGTGTATAAAACTGGTTAATCTGTCTGTTTTAAATATTCTTAATTTTTTGAAAAAATTAAAAAAAAATGAAGAAAATTAGTAAAAAATCAAAAAAGAGAAAAATGTATTTTTTTAAAAAGATAGAAAAAAAATTACCAACGACCATATTTTTAAAATTCAAGAATTTGTCTATAAATAAAATTTATTTTTAATTTAGTTTTTTTTTTAAATTGAATCATGTCATGTTTTTTTTATCTTGTAAGAATTTATTATTTTTCAAGTGATTTGAATTTAGTATTTTCTAATAATATTTTTAATGTATGAATATTTTTAGTCACGTCAATAGTCAATTTCATCACATATTTGAGACATTTTTATTTAAGTATATGAAGAGATTTTTAAGAATGTAGGTTAAAATTAGTTATTTTTATTTTATTTTTAAAGAGTTGGCCGGCTAATCCATGCCTCAAAATTGGGTTGGCTCATTAAATGAATTTTCCAACATTTTTGTAATTTTAAAGGTCATATTATATTATGTTTGTTTAAAAAATCTTCAATTATTACAATAAATCATAATAATTTTACAAATCGAAATCTCCTTTTGAATTTCAAATTACCAACATCGTATAATTGTTGGTCAATTATATGCATCAAGCCTATAAAAGGAACTTGAACGTTGGAATTAGCATCAAAATTCAAATTTGTCTTTAGAAGGTAACATCTTTACAAGCGATGCAATATTATACTTTGATCAAAATATTCCTTCTCTTTCTAATTCCAAACATTTCTAATGGAAATGCCTTGGAAAAACGTAATTGCTACTGGACCCGAGAATTTCATATTTATGTGATCAGTGACCTTCCTCCAGATTCTCCACTCTTACTGGTACATTGCGCTTCTGGGGACGATGATCTCGGATACCATAGACTTGCCGCTAGACAATATTTTAACTGGAGTTTTTGTGAAAATTTTATGTCGACTACTTTGTTCTTTTGTCATCTCTGGTGGGGAGATAAACATAAAGTATTTGACGTTTTTAAATCAAGTTTCAAGTTCTTCCGCTCCGATACATACCCTTGGTATGCCATGACTGATGGGATTTACTCCATTAAAGGTCACTCTTTCGAGATAGAAAAGAAATATGATTGGGAAATCAACAAGTGATTTTGCATTTTGGAATGGTAATCAATAATAAAAGTTTTTTTTTTTTTTTATAAATTCCTCAGTCAATCATTATAGTTAGGTCAATTAATTTGTTCGTATTATGAATCGATATTATTGGATTAATCTTGGCCATTGTAATACTGAAAAATAAATTGAAAATATAGGAAGATTGTTTGATATTTAAAATTTTGAATCATATTAAAAAAAAATTATTTTTATGAAAATCTCATCAAGTACTCATTTATTTGTTTACGGAATTTATGCATCTATGTTTTATTCATCCAATGTCGTACGTGTAAATAAAAAATACAAAAATACATGTATAATTACAGATTATTATAGCCTTTTTGCTAAGTGATAAATCACAATTAATAATAAAATAATAAAAACTTGAATATTCACCTGAGCACATTAGTAGAGGCCCATTATCATTCACCACGCAATCGCATCACATTTAATTCAATAATCAACCTCCTAATTACATCAACATGTAATTGCACAAAATTATTCATCACATGTTATTCAATGGTTTCCAACTAATGGCGTCATTAATTGAAAATAAGATTAAAAAATTAAATAAACAATTTTATTTAATTTATAATCAATAAATTTTCAATAAACTAGTAAAATCACCTTTTACTTTATAAATATGCTTTTAATTGAAAATATAATTAACAAATTAAATGAAATTTCCAATTAATTAGATTTTATATAAATTAGTAAAATCTCCATTTTACATTTCATCATATCATTAATTAAAAATAAAGGAGTTTTAAAATTTAAAAAAATAGCTAACAAATAAAATAAAAAAATTAATTTCCAATTTGTAAATTGTAAAATCTCTAATTTATACTTAATAAAATAACTTTTATAATTTAAAATTTCTAATTTTAATCCTTGAAAATGGGTAAACCAAAAATTTTTTAGTAGGTCTCTTGTGAGACGGTCTCACGAATCTTTATCTGTGAGACGGGTCAACCCTACCGATATTCACAATAAAAAGTAATACTCTTAGCATAAAAAATAATACTTTTTCATGGATGACCCAAATAAGAGATCTGTCTCACAAAATACGATCCGTGAGACCATCTCACACAAGTATTTGTCAAGACTTTTTATTCGCCTCTTCTTTAAGTTAGATTTCAAATTACTAAAGAATACCTATATTTTCTCTAACCTCACTCACAAATGTCATCAGTTTTATCAATTCTTATTAAATTATCGTACAAATTTTTAGCCATAACTCTATCGTCCATTTAGAAAAAAATACATAAAATCAAGTGTTTAATTAAATGAGAAAAATAATATAATTACACTTCACGTATAAAAATTGTCATCATTATTATACGTACTTATAGTGGTATATATCTTGAGTAGCTAATGTCTTTGGACTCCATTAATTAAAAATTTGATCAAATAATATTACATTATATTTTTTATTTAACTTCTAAAAATACAATATATAAATTATTTATGAGAAACATGCCCTTCGCGAAGGATTTCGAATTCTAACAAATGATTAAAAATATAATTGTTGATGGAAAAATATATAATTTTTTCGCAAATAAAAGAATTTTTTGAACTGCAGGGATAAAAAGACAAGAACAGAAAGTGTAACTCGCTGTTTATATCATTATTTGCATGTATGCCTTTGAATCGATGAATTACCTGTGACCAACGGGTACATATATTTAGAAGATTGTTATTTGAACTGATAAAAATTATATCTTCAAGATGTTTTACGATTTTAAAGATTTAATTTTTACTGTTATTATTGACTATGTTTTTTGATAAAATGATAAATACTCTATAGTACATAAATTTATGCATGTATCATGCATTTGCAATTTATTTAGTATTTATATTTTCAAAAATTAAATCAAATACGTAAAAAAAAATCTAGAAGTTCAGTTTTTATAAATAATCATACTTAATGGAAAATTTTTAAAATTTTTCCATTTTCATAAAATAAAAAAATTAAGAGAAAATTGCAATTTTGAATATATGTCTGCTTCTTTGTGATTTTGGTCTCATATGTTATCAATTTCAGTTTTAGTCATGTAGTTTTTTTTGGTAATTTTAGTATTTTTTATCGGGAGTACTGAGTGACACTATACACGTTAACATTTTATTGGTGCTACATCAAAAAGACAAAAATTCAAAATAAAAACTGAAAGATAATATAATAAGATCGAAATTTGACAATATATATGTGAGTTAAAAAAACAAAAACAAATATATACGACCCAATATTGCAACTTTAATTTTGCATAATGTGATTCATAACAACTATGATTTCAATTAAGATTTTTTCAAGTGATATATATATCTCCAATCATAAAATATGTACATCTTTTGAACATCTTTATAAGTTTTCTCCTATAATAGTAAAATCTGGTGAAGTTGATATAGTACATTTTGTGATACCCAAGTTTATGCGAGTATAAAACTGGTTAATCTGTCTGTTTTAAATATTTTAAATATTTTGAAAAAAATTTAAAAAAATGAAGAAAATTATTAAAAAATAAAAAATGTATTTTTAAAAAAGATAGAAAAAATTACTGACGACCATATTTTTAAAATTCAAGAATTTTTTAATTTAATCATGTCATGTTTTTTATCTTGTAAGAATTTATTATTTTTCAAGTTATTTGAATAATTTAGTATTTTCTAATAATATTTTTAATTTATGAATATTTTTAGTCACGTCAATAGTCAATTTCATCACATATTTGAGACATTTTTATTTAAATATATGAAGAGATTTTTAAGAATGTAGGTTAAATTTAGTTATTTTTATTTTATTTTTAAAGAGTTGGCCGGCCTAATCCATGCCTCAAAATTGGGTTGGCTCATTAAATGAATTTTCCAACATTCTTGTAATTTTAAAGGTCATATTATATTATGTTTGTTTTAAAAAATCTTCAATTATTACGATAAATCATAATAATTTTACAAATCAAAATCTCCTTTTGAATTTCAAATTATGTAGGACCGAGCGCTTGCCGCTTTACCAAAAGCTATAGCTGGTGGTAATGGTGTAATTCAAATCTTTTAAACAGCACAACAGCTCATGCACCACGGTTCGATCGCTCTACCAAGCAGGGACAATTATTGCACCCAACAATCTCCCTCCCAATAATTGCACTCCTTGCAACCAATGAGAATCGAACCCGTGACCTTAACTCTGATACCAATTGTAAGACCGAGCGTTTGCCGCTTTACCAAAATCTATAGCTGGTGGTAATGGTGCAACTCANAACTATGATACCAATTGTAAGACCGAGCGCTTGCCGCTTTACCAAAATCTATAGCTGGTGGTAATGATGCAACTCAAATCTTTTAAACTGCATAGCAGCTCAAGTATCACGGTTCGATCGTTCTACCAAGCAATGACAATTATTGCACCCAACAAATTACCAATATCGTATAATTGTTGGTCAAGTCTATGCATCAAGCCTATAAAAGGACCTCAATGTTGAAATAAGCATCAAAATTCAAAATCGTTCTTTACAATATAACATCTTTACAAGTGATGCAATATTATACTTTGATCAAAATATTCCTTCTCTTTCTAATTCCAAACATTTCTAATGGAAATGCCTTGGAAAAACGTAGTTGCTTCTGGACCCAAAAATTTCGTATTTATGTGATCAATGACCTTCCTCCAGATTCTCCACTCTTACTGGTACATTGCGCTTCTGGGGACGATGATCTCGGATACCATACACTTGCCTCTAGACAAGATTTTAACTGGAGTTTTTGTGAAAATTTTATGTCGACTACTTTGTTCTTCTGTCATCTCTGGTGGGGAGATAAACATAAAGCATTTGACGTTTTTAAATCGAGTTTCAAGTTCTTCCGCTCCGATACATACCCTTGGTATGCCACACCTGATGGGATTTACTCCATGAACGATCACTCTTTCGAGATTGTAAAGAAATATGATTGGGAAATCAATAAGTGATTTTGCATTTTTGGAACGATAATCAATAATAAAAGTTTTTTAAAAATTTATTTCGTATTTATAAATGTTAATATACTCTTAACATTATATTTTGTTCTAATCGTACACCAGTGTACGTGAATTTACAAGTTGAAACACTCTCTATACATGTTGAACTAATTAGATAACTTGTTTGGATGGATGAATTTGATTTAGGCAGAAATATTCGATTCCAGAAATGATTTCAAATGATATTCAAATTGGAATGGAAATTCATTATAATTATATTAATGAACATGATAAAATTGATATATAGGAAACGGATTTGATACTAACTATTTGTAAACTCATCAAAATATTATTAATCATAGATTTTGTATCCGCAGTTTCTGATTCATAAATCCAAACATATCTTAATTTCTCGTAAAAATTCCTAATCCTTAAACCCTAGAGTGAGCTTAAAATATTTAAAACCATAAAAAAAAGTGAAAGTACAAAACCTCGTTGTATTATTTCCTGGCAAAACAAATATGATAAATAATTAAATAAACTTTGCAAAGCAATTTATATTTATAACATTACAAAGGTAACATTACAAAGGTATAAAAAATTTCTGAAATATAACCCAAAGTCAAAAATTGTATTACTCAAAATATTTTGAGTATCAAATAAAATAATCAATGGCCAATGCTCATACAATTATATATATTTACCACTTCTAAATTATGAGGGATATATTGTTCAAAGATAGAAACACAAGAAATTTTTATCCAAAATTTGCAAGCGAGTCTTCAAACATCTTTGTATTCCTACCTATCCAAATATCATAGATGGTGCTGCTAAATGGCTAGAATCTAGCCAACTATAATGGTCTTTTTTTGTGCGTAATTTTTAGGGTAAATGTTACAGGTGTCTAAGTAATATATTATTCACAAAAACTCTTGTGAGACGATCTCATGAGTCAATTTTGTGAGACAAATATTCTATTTAAGTCATTCACGAAAAAATATTATTTTTATGTCAAAAATATTACTTTTTATTATAAATATGGACTTGGTTGATCTGTTTCTCTATATTATTTTACGTGACAATTATATTTTCTCACCTATTATCATATTTAAATTTCAATGATTAATACATTTATAACAGAGTTGTTGTAAACATGCATTGATTAGCTCATTCATTAATTCATATACATTGATTACATTCATCATTGAGATTAATTATGTATACAATATGATCGCCAATTGATATCAACAATGATTATTTAATAATTAATTCATAAAAATATAAATAACAATATAATAATTAATCTTTAAATAAAAATAATATATCATCAAATTTGCATATTGTTTACTATTTCTTCTTTCTTTCTTTGGTCCAAATTTGTGATTTCTTGCCTCGAAGGAGTGCAAATTTCGAATTTTCTGTGATATAGTTTTGTGTCTTTGAAGGTTAATTCCTCGATAATCATTTGCATTCGAGTAGAAGGAATTAATACATTTAAGGATAACATATTTTCATTATGCATAACGTATAAAAATTTCATTATCCACTCGAATTTTCGTACATTTACACAACATGAAACATATATAATATAAAAAGCATGTTTGACATGTCCATTTAATACATTCTTTTGGATACATTAATCTCTGTCCAATAAATTTTTTTAACGAATTTTATATGTATGTCCCTACTGCCATTTGATTTATATGTAATTAGATGTCGATTCACATTTAAAAACTTTGACCTTTGTTTACATTTTTATAAAATTAATTATAATAATTCATTATAGATAACATATTATAAAAAGTATATATACATAATAGATAGTAAATGCATGTAATCAATTGTATCTTTAATTTATAATAAAATCTAAAATTGAGAATTGCAATCAAATAAATAACTTTAGAATTTCTTAAAATAATTACTATAATATGAAACGGTTAATAAGATTTTGTAAAATTCCAAAGCCATATATATATAATCAACATAGTTCTTGAAAAAAAGATATTTTATAAGTAATGCATTCTACAATGACCAAAATAGTGATACTCCTTATTCTCTTTCTAATATCAAACGTGTTACAAGGATTTGAATTAGAAAAACACCGTTGTTTTTTGTCTCATAGATTTCATATTTATGTGATCAACGACCTTCTTTCGGATTCTCCACTTTTACTAGTGCATTGTGCTTCTAAGAACGATGATCTCGGGTATCATAAACTTGTTGCTACACAAGCTTTTACTTGGAGCTTTTGTGAAAACTTTTTTAAAGTAACTTTGTTTTACTGTCATCTTTGGTGGGGTGATAAGCAGATACGGTTCGATGCTTTTGAATCGAATTACCGTATATTCCGCTACGATAAATACTCTTGGTTTGCTAGAGAAGATGGAATTTACTCCGATTCCGATGACTCTGATGATGTAGTAAAGAGATATAACTGGGGTAATCAATAATTGATTTTAAACATTTTTGTAATCGTCCGATCCGAAAAATAAAGCATAATTGAAATTTATATTAAGTTATCGGAAATTATAGTTTTGTCTTGGTCATACATGATTAATGTATTCGAAACAACCGACACTTTCTCTATCACGAATTAATGATATAACTTTAGATTGTGTTTGTATCGATGAATTTAATTTAATTATGAAGCTCGATGAAGAAAAGCCTTGAATTTGATATTGGGCTCGTTTAATTTTAAGAATATTTAGAGAATATTGATTATTAAAACACTAAAATTTACAAGATTTCATATGCAATATTTTATATTTATACATAAATTTAGTAAAAAAAATTCTTTAAATTGAAAGGAAATCAAGCTACATCAATTTCACTCTTCTAATGGAATAACATATACTCATTTTTCTTCACTATATAAATACCATCAAAATACATCACAAATTATTAAATTTTATTTTGAACAATGGGATATTTGGGTGTGGCAAACTTCTTGTTCGTCCTCTGTGTGATGGCTAACGCCGTTCAATCGTTCAGAATCGACCGGCCCCCATGCGAACCACGCTATCATTACCGGGTTTTCATATCCGACAGGCTCTCTCAAAATCCAGTGCCGTTACAGGTACATTGCATGTCGGGAGCGAGAGATGTCGGATACAAAATCCTCAAGCTTGGACAATTTTTTTCCTGGCATATTTGCAATTTTCAGAACGATCCCGAGCCTTTCTACTGTCATATCGTGTGGGGTTCGAAACAAGTACTTTTCAAATCATTCGACGTGAAGTTGGCTCGGAGATGCTACTTAAACACGTGTTATTGGTACGCTCGTAACGACGGGGTGTATTTTAAGCGACAAAAAATGAAAGATTGGAGAAATACAAGTGTTGCATGATATCATGTTAGAGCATTGTCCAATTTGATCTAAAAATTTGGATACTCATTTGAACGAATAATTGTATTTTTTTGCCCGTATTGTTGGGAACCAAGCCCCTCTCTATCTATCTATATAATTTGATATCAAACTTTTTTCGTCTTGTAGGACTGACAGATCTTCACTTATAAATATATATTTATATACATTTTTAATATACTATTCAATCCTCATGTCCACCCTCGTGCTCAACAATAATGTGTCACTCATCTGTTAGATGTGAATAGATGAGTGTCATCTCATTGATGAACATGGTGTGTAAACAACATAGCAAATTGTATATACATGAATAACTGTGCAAAATACAAAAAAGAAGAAGAGTTGACTAGGTTAAGTCCTCTTCGGAAAGCTGTACAACAAACTTATTTTGGTTACATTTGCGTTACATACTTTTAACAATAAATTAACTTTGGAGACCAAAAGCATCTAAAATTCACAAGTGTGTGGAAATTTTTTGGCACATCACATACTAGAGGGACAGGAAAATGTAACTAATCCAAAAATTTATCTGCCGTTTACAAATTGATCGAAGAAATTATCTTGAGACATTCGCTGATGGGAGTCAGATTTTCGAATTTTAAATCTATGGATTTCGATTATAGTTTTATTATTAATAATAAAACAATTGATCAAATATTAAATCTATATTTTATTTATTTACAATTAGTTTCCAAAAATCTATTCCAAAGTTTTAAATTGAATCAGAATTCATTTTTTTTTAATTAAAATTCTATAAATTCTGAAGAAAATCCTTCAAATTTAAACGTTCAACAAATAGGTATACACGGTTTACACTTTTGGAATAAATTAAATATTGTTTTGTATGCATTTATGCATCAAGTTAATCCAAAATTTCTTTAAATTTTGAAGGAACACAAATAACTTTTTCACGATCATAATTGAATAATAAATTTACTTCACTATACAAATACAAACCTCAAGAAGAAAAAAAAAAACTGCAAAATAGATCACGAATCATTTAACTTTATTTTGAGCAATGCGATGTTTGGGTACGATGTCACGGCTCGACCCACCAGAACGCGGCATCGGCAACATCCTCGAAACTCACCGTTAAACTTTCGAAAATGTTTAAGCTGATCTCGAAGATACTGAACTTCTGGAAAATTAGTTTATTTCATTACAAGGTAATTTGTTATTTTCATTGTTAGATGTCAGTCAGTTACCATTATAGACCCCACTAATTAACTATTACTTATAAAACATAAAGCAAAGAGTGAGGCAACATCCCAAGATCCAGATTGCTTCAAATTTTACCACCTAAAAGAGAATAATATTGGTATATACTAAATCTTAAAATAAAAATTGAATTGTAGAAAATAATTTAATTTTAAATTTTTTAATGCATTTTCATTATTTGGAAATTAATTGTTACAAAATAAATTTAAAGCATCATATATAGACAAGTATTTTCTGCCTGGAATAGTGTAATTTGACGAGGATTGTAGGCTGATTGATGTTTTGCCCCACTTTGCGATTGACCCGACCTGAGTCTGCTTCCCCCGCCAAGTTCATACATTTCGAGAGCTGAGTTCCCAAGCATTCCCCAATGGGCGCCTCTTCCTATCAGTGAATTTTTCTTTTCTTTTCTTTTTTTCCCCTCTTAAAATTTCAATCTTTGGTTGTGGAATTATGAGAAAAGATAGAGTTTTTCTGTATAAATTGTATAGAAGTAGATGCTTTAGCGCTTGCCCTTTACCGTTGGAGTCCCAAGGCGTAACCTTCTCTTTGCCAGCACCCCAGATTACACACAACGATTTGTGCTTTTCAGTAGTAGAGCAGCTTATTAGGCGGGGCTTATTTTCCTCCGCGCAGAAGGTGGTCCGAAGGCTCATTTCCCAGTGTTCTCATGCCACAGAAGCAATCTCGGTGGTTGATTTCGCCGTCGGAAGAGGTTTGGATCTTGATTTGGTTAGTTATGACTGCCTTGTGAGGAAACTTGTCGTTTTTGGTGAGGCCCTGATGGCTGAGGCATTGTACAGGGACTTCGTAGTGTGTAAAGGTTTTGAACCGGGCCGGGAACTACTGAATTCCATGATTATTTGTTTTTGTAAGCTTGGGAAGTTAGACGAAGCAAAATCTTGCTTTGATAGGCTGATTGAAATGGGATTTGTACCTGGGGTTGGTGAATGTAATGCTATAATTAAAAACTTATGCTTTCGAGATAGATTTTTGGAGAGTTACGATTGTTTCGTCAAAATTAACGAGGCTTGTGAAATTGTGCTAGATTTTACATGTTATAATAGGCTGGTGAATGGGTTGTGTTCTAGAGGATTCTTGGACGAGGGGCTTCGTGTTTTCGATGTGTTGATTGATCAAGGGGTGCCTCCTACTGTCAATATGTGCAGGTCGTTGGTTATTGGTTTCAGTAAGTGGGGTCATGCTGAGGAGGCCGAGATGCTGAGTACAAAAATTGAGTCCTACGGTTTTGTTATGGATAAGTTAACGTACACTTGCTTGATTAATGCCTATTGCAAAGGAAGGAAAATGAAGATGGCTATGAGATTGTTTATGAGGATGCTCAAGATGGGATGTGAGCCAGATTCTTATACTTATAATACACTGATTCATGGGTTCGTGAATTTGGGCATGTTTTCCAAAGGCTGGCTGTTGCATAATAAGATGGTGGATTCTGGGTTAAAGCCCGATTTAGTGACTTACCAAATCATGCTCAACAAATACTGCATAGATCAGAAAGTCGATAGTGCATTAGTGCTCTTTAATGACATGCTTCAGAGCAATATGCCTCCCAATGTTCATTGCTACACAGTCTTAATTGCTGCACTTTGCAAGGAACAAAGGTTGGAGGAAATATACAGCTTGTATCACAAGATGCTGGACAATGGGGTTGTTCCGGACCCTGTGCTTTTTTTCACCCTTGTGAAGAACCTTCCAGAAGGAGATGAGATGTATTTGGCCCTGATGGTTTTGCATGCTATAGCCAAGAAATCTTGCAATGTTGATAGTTCGGTTATTTCACCTTCTGTAAAACCTGCGTCCACAGATGATGCAATGGTTGAAATTGAGTATTTGTTAGATGAGATTGCCAGAAGCAACTCATTCTTTGCGAATACGGCGTTTAGTATATATATTATAGCATTGTGTATGGGAGGAAGACTTGATACTGCTCTAAACTGTATGGAAAAGATGGTTAATCTTGGTTTCTCGCCTTCTCTTACTGCTTTTAATTCCTTGATTAAGTTACTTTTCCAGGAAGGACTAACCCAGGATGCCCAGTCCCTTCTTGAATTTATGCAAGATCTAGGAGTCGTCGCAAACCAAACCACATTCTCAATTATAGTTGACGAGTACTGTAAGCATGCGGACTCCTCATCAGCCATTGATGTCTTAGATCAGATTGAAGAAAGGGGAATCAAGCCAAGTGTCACCATATATAACTCAATAATCGGTTGTTTAGGACGACAAAAGATGATTCATGAGGCAGAGAAATTTTTCTACAGAATGCTCGAATTTGGAATAGATCCCGATGAAAAAATATTTGTTACCATGATTAATGCGTACTCAAAGAATGGATGCGCAAAGCTAGCCGACAGACTATTCAAGCAGATGATGGAGTATGATTTTAGACCAAGTTCCCATGCTTATACAGCACTTATAGCTGGGCTAGTTAAGAAAAATATGATCATTAAAGGTTGCATATATCTTGATAGAATGCTGGAAGAAGGCTTGATGCCAAATGCTGTTCTTTATACCTCCCTGATAAAGCAGTTCTTGAGGAAGAGAGAATTTGAATTTGCATTTAGATTGGTTGATTTGATGGAGAAGACTGAGATTGAGCTTGATCTGGTCACCTATATCACATTGGTCAGTGGCGTCTCTAGAAATTTTCGATATTATGAGGGAAAATGGTTTCTTTCAGATAATAAATCAAAGAAGGCTAAAGAAATGTTGTTCCATTTACTAGATCGAAAAACAATTTTTCCAAGGGCGAAGGGTTTGAAAATGTCGGTTAGTTCTAAAAAAGAAACAGAATTTTTTGCCCTAAGACTGATCCAAAAAATTAGAGAATGTCCACTCATACAAGACTTGTACCTGTATAACGGCAGAATATCAGGTTTGTGTAGGGAACAGAGAATGCAAGAGGCATATGAGCATCTTGATCTGATGCAGAGGGAAGGAGTGCATCCTAATATGGTGACTTTCACTATCCTCATTGATGGGCATATGAAATTTGGGGAAGTTGATCTTGCTGTTGATTTGTTTAATAAAATGAACTCAAATGATTTTGCTCAGCATGGACTGGATGGAGTTCTGATTAACACTTTAGTAAAAGGCCTTTGTAAGGGTGGTAGGATCATCGATGCATTGTCGCTTACACATAATATGCAGAAAAGAGGCCTTTTTCCATCTAAAAGATCTTATGAAACGCTTCTAAGTTCTTTTTGTGCTCAGCGCTCAAGCAGTAATGCATTGAAGATATATGAAGATATGTTGGCCCATGATTATTTCCCTTGCCGCTACAATTTTGAGTGGTTGATTAACATCTTGTGTGAGGATAACGAGTTGAAGGATGTTCATGCATGCCTTACACCAAAGAGAAAAGATATTCGAAACGATACATGTCAGATGATCGCTAGAGGAATGAAGACCAAAGTGCGAGAATGCATTCGTTAATTCTCATGGCTTAGCTTATTGAATACATGCAGGTCACCATGCATCGAACAATACATTCATGATAACATCATCTTCCATCATTCCCTTGGTAAATAAGATCTCGAACATATGTCTTCACTCATTCACCATGGTTCCCTAGTTAATTAAAGTATAATTTCTTACAATGCCTAACTGTTCCATTGTTGATTTCTCAACAGTAAAAAATTAAAAATTAAATTCATTCGTCTATTCTCGAATATTTGTTTGTGCCTTACGTGGAAATGTTTCCTTTCATGCTTTTAGGTGAACTACAAGTGTATGTTTGGGATTCTTATTTGTCATTTCGATTTCAGCTAAGTTATGCACATTCAGTTGCATCAGTTGACTAGTATTCTCTAGTTTGTATTTTCCAATGTTCATGCAGTCTAATATCAATTTTCGTTGCTTCTGAAATGTAAATTTACAACATAAGGTTTTACCGGGGATTCTTGTTGCGATATAATCATGATTCATTAGTGATGTCGAGAAAAATGAGATGATCTTCTGATGACATGTTATTAATGCTTTTTTAGTGTGAATTCACTTGAAGAAGCTGAATCGTGTCTCACATGTCCAGTATTTTTCATAACAGTTTAGGGGTCTGATTGTTGCATTTCACTCACAACCATGCTGTGTGTACTCGCCTTTTGTTTGTTTTTTGTTTTTTTTGTGGAACCTAATACTGACTCTGAGTTTTGTTGTTTTTTTTTGTGGAACCCTAATATTGACTGAGTTTTGTTGAATGTCATGTAATCTTGATTTTGCAGAATGCATCTGGAAAAGATTGGGGCGTACCAGGTGGAATTTGTATCAATGTTGATCCTGGTAAAACTCATAGGCAACTTTTGGAGATTTGTGGCAGTTCATTAACTTGTCAGGATCTTAAATAATTACTATGCTCATCATTTAATTGTAAGTTCTATTTTTTTAATTTAGAACTGTAACCTGCTCTAACAAAAATGGAGGGATGTGAGGTAATTCAACATTTTTATCCAGCTTCTCCTTCACGAAGAATCTATCTACTTTGAGTTTTTTCATCGTATTTTGTTGAACTGGGTTGTGAGATATATGACATGCTGTGTTTGTGTTACGACATAGTGGAATTGGTAGTTTTGAAGAATAACCTAAATCCTGGAAGGGGAATCTTAGTCACAATGCTTTACAAATTCCAAGTGATATTCCTCTGTATAAAGCTTTTTGCACTCCAAGCGTGAACTGACATTTTGTGTTTTTCCTTCTGCATGTAACCAAACTACCACCCAAAAAGGTAAAGCATCCTGGAGTTGCTCGGCTGCCATTCATCGATCTAGCTCGATCCGCATCAATATATACCTCCATTTGGTTCAGTGTCTTTTAGAGAATAAAATTCAGTTTTCTGGAACTGATTTTAAATACCTCAAAAGCGAAATACTGCATTAATGCTTTGCTCTTCATTATGCAGTAATTGGTTTTCAATACTCCAGGCATATATAAGATCTGGTCTTTTGTGTGCCAAACACATTAATCTCCCAACAAGTATTTGATATTTCCCTACATCAACTAATCATGCGTTTCAAGCTGTAAATTTCTAAAGGTTGACTGGATTAGATTCCTAAAATTGTAGAAATTTACTCGGCCAAGATTGAGATGAAAGCCGAATCAAAATAGCATTTTCCATGTTGAATGTCTCATAAAAGATATGTATTATCTCTAAAAGGTTTTCGAGTTAGAAGATATTCACTTTAGCTCTCCAACTTCTACATCGAAGGCCAGAGTACAAGTCCCTTTTTACCTGCTGATTACAAGAACAACAAAGATAAGAAAAACAAGTGAAGCTGTGGGTTATATTGAGCTGTTTGTTTATGTTCAGTTAGTATCGAGTTAATTTAAAATGTGTTTCACTGGCGGTGTCTACATTTTTATTAGCTACATCCTTTTAATCATCCAGAATTATTCACTTGCAGATAGCTACTTCGCTGTTCTTTAAAGCAATTCTACATATAAATTAATCAGCTCTGAACAATCTAATATCAATCCATCCTCAAAATATACAACTTCTTGTATTTGGGGTGAAAGCCAATGACTTTTCCGCTCTTGATGCAGTGAAATGAATGAGGAAACTTAGCAGATTTGCTGCCCCATCCTTCGTTCGTAATTTCTTGTTTGAGGTAATAATCTCCAGTCAAGGAGATAATGCTTCTTACTGATAATGTCAACCTATTCGGTATTTTCTTAACCAGCTGAACTTTCCAACGGCACCCTTGATGTATTTTGTTGTATTATCTTCTTGCAGGATCAATGGCATGCAATAATCGTGACCCCTGTTTTGTTCCGGTCCTAATGCCAGCTGTTAATCCGGCCAACGGTTCATAAAATTTCTTTTTCTTTAGTCTTTCGTTCCTCCCATCAAACATGACACGCCTAGTTTTTGTTTGTTTCTTGTCTAAATAAATATGGCCTATTACACTTGATTACATGCTAAACATTTTCCCTTTCCTTTGTTCTTGTTTCATAGTGGTCAGTGTATCATCATTTCATCCAAGAAAATTACATTTTTGAATAGTTGAATCCATGTCTTGTTCTGGAGTTTGCTATACATTATGCGCTAAAATAATCCATGATTCTATGCCCATTGTATCAACTTGCAAATTAGCATTTTTAGTTGATTATGCTAATTCACAATAATGTAAATTTATATTAAAACTCTTTACGTTGGATATTATCATGCAATATTTATTCATTCGAACTGCAAGGAATGTTAATCAACTGTGTGAGACTCTTCCTAAGCATAGGTGCTGTTTGTTCAGCTCATCTTGTATGACTGTAGTCTGAACCTTTTAATTTCAGAAAAAAAAGCAGTAAAGTCTGAAAACTCGGACCAATGCTTATGCAATGCACATCTCATCTTATGTTCTATTTGTTAGCAGATATTGGGACTAATATTATTTATAGAATAGCTTACACACGACGCTGCCGGCATTTGGCTGATTTCTTCTTATGACTCCTCTGAATTTGCAGAAGAATGATGTTAATCTGATAACTGTACTTTTCAGGAGGTACAAAGATTGTTGACACCTTTGGGTTTATCCACTTACTGCTCATGGTCTCTAATAGTGAAATTGGGCAGGGCTACGAGTGTTTTTCTTGACAGGAATCTTTCTTCCTACAACTGTGGCAATTACTATACCGACATCGTATTGCAGTTTTAGATTCTTAACAAAACCTGGGAAGGAAAAATAGTACCATTCGAAATGACATTCAAATTACCATCGAAAGCCATTGAAGCGAGCTACAATGACATATTTCTCATTGATGGTTTTACTAGAACAGAAGGGAACAATATTATAAGGTATGAACGTGTTGTGAGTTTCGTGTCTTTTATCGACAGATCTTGCTTCTCAACTCTGAATCTGTTAAGAGTTTGCTCTATTCTATCACTTTTAATTGTTACAGCTACTATGTGTTCCTGATTGAAAATATTCGACGTGACAAGTCTTTTGATGGATAAGCATTTACTACTGCATTAAAAATAGTGCTCTCGCTCTTTTCCATTAAATATTCTAGATTGGTGCTGAAGCAGATTTTGTGCTTTACTTTTGTGGCCCTGAAGAGGAAATGGTGAAACGAGTTTGTGTATTTTTCCCAATCAAATGGTAGTTGCTTCTCTTGTGGCCCAAAATGGAAACAAAGTGAGTTTCTTTGGATCAATTGAACTTCACATGTATTGATAAATGTTTACTCTTAGACGTACTATTAGGGCAATATTGTAAGGATAACATCTCATTAACCAGAAAAAGCCGAAGGTGTTTATGGCAGTAAGTCTTCTGCTGATCAATATTCTGAGAAAGGAAAATGGTTCGGAGTATTAACTCGGTGATTAATAACTTGTGCACACTGATTATAGAAGTCATTTGTTCTATAGACATTTATGCATTTACCTGTTATTGCACTCAACAAAACAAAGGTTTTTTTTTTTTTTTTTTGCTGCACTGCTTATAATGAAATGAACAAGATTTGCTTATTTACAATAATTATCCCTACCACCATTTGATTTTATAAATTATTAAATGTCAATTCACTGTTAAAAAAATTTGACCTTTATTCACATTTTAATAACAATAATAATTAATACAAGATATACAGTTAACAGATTATAAAAATGGTATATAATAAAGAATACATAAACATGTGTAATAAAATTTTATCTTCACCACAAAATTGAAAATTGAGTTGCAATCAAATAAACAACCTCAGAATATTTTAGAATCATTGCCATAATCTGAAACGGTTAATAAGATTTTTGTAGATTTTCCATTAATAGTATAATAAGCTAGTAATACCTGATAGAAAACAGATAATAAATAATAAATAATAAATAAAAATGTGTGTAGTAAATTTTATCTTTTAATATAATATTGAAATTGAATTTCAGCTCAAATAATTAACTTTATAATCATTACAATATAATATGAAAATGTTGCTAAGATTTTTTAAGGCNTGAATCGTTGGAAGAATTTGAAATATATATAAATTTGATGTGTTATATATCCACCGTGTATATTTATGTAAGTATCGATGAGATGACACTCACCTATTTTATGTAATGAAATATATCAAAATTATACATCTAATAGGTAAATGTCACATCACCAGTGTTCACATAAGTGTGTACGATGGGTGTGCAACATATAAAAANTCTCAAATGATATAGACATTTTTTATATAATAATATTTTATAATAATATTTAAATTTTAAATTTATTCATTATATTATATCAATAATTTTAATAATTATTCAAACGTTGATACAAATTAATTTTAATCATTAATTATATAAAATAACACTCCGTATCGTACAGATAAAATACTAGTTCATATACTTAAGTAGCAGCGACTAATATTCCAATCGTGGATAGTTTGGGACACTGATGGGGTGAATATGTAATTAACTTTACCTAAAGTCATTAAGGCTAGTGTATAATAAAACGATAATAAATTAATAATCGCTTTAAAATAATATTTTTTCGCTCTGAACTCGACACAATGTACAAAATTAATAAGATAATAATCTTTCTTAAAATCATTGTTTTAAACTATGATATCTTCAATTAATTCACTAAAATTACAAACAAAAGGAGGACAATTTAGTATAATATGATTGTATCGTCATTTGTTTTTTCATGTAATTTAACTATATTGTTATTTTTTGTTGATACAATGAAGTGTATTTGATCCGACAATACAATGAATAATTTAATTATTAAAAACAATGAATATCACTTATATATATATAATTTATTGATTAATTAATGTATCTCTAAATTAATAAAATTTCATTGTCTTGAATTTCATTCTCTTACATATTAATTTATAGAGGTTTTACTATATTTTGAATAGTGGACCCTAAATCCATAATTTAAAATTCATCCATCCAAAAATATTATAGCTTCTTGTAAAAATTCCATGCATGTCCCGAAAACAATTAAAGACACATAAAGTCTCTTTTTGTTTCATGGCGAAACGAAAATAATAAATAATTATATCAACTTTGCAAAAATATAGAACATTCACAAAAACTCATATTAGATCATTTCACGAGTTAATTTTGTGAGACGAATCTGCGATTCGACCCAACCTATGAAAATTATTGTTTTTTATATCAAATTTTTCACTACATATATAAACTGAGTCGACCCGACTTAACATGTGAAATAGTCTAATAAGAGTTTTTATAAAAATAAAAAAAAATGTATGTATAAAGTAACAATAACTATAGAAGCAGCAATGGAGCAAGACATTTTTCTTCGAGGCCCAAAAATATTTTTTTCCAAAACAATTATATATTAAAAATTGAAATAATAGTAATAGCAATATCTAATATATTCTGACATTAGTTGAGGTAAAAAATTGTCTTTATTTGGAGAGTAATCAATATAGTACTTGAGTTGTTGTACCTTTTAAAAGTGATTACACAGGTGTGTCACTTCCAGATGCCGAACTCACCGTAACTGGAAAATTTTCCGCCTGCATTAGAGTTCGACCAAGTACAATGAGGGTGGATTACGGCATTGAAATTTGGTGTGGATTGAGTTGAAAAAATTATACTACGCAGAAAAATCATACAAAAATATTACTCAATTTATCGTAACATATTACACATCATTCTCTATCGTTTAGATATCAATCAAATTACTAATCGTTCAATAATCTCATTCTTCTGCGAACCAAAAAATCCCCAAAATATGTGTAGCATACATAATCCCACTCGACCTATTAGATTGTATAGATTTGTGTTAGTAATCTATGCATTATCCAAAAAAGTCAAACATTATTGATCATTGCATTGACATGATCCTGACATTTAACATTTTTTAATTTACAAAATTGTTACAATTTCACAATATGAAAGATTTTTGTGGTCAAACAAGTATCGGTCAAATATAAATTATGCATATTACTTATATAAGTAGATATTATAATGTGGTCAAATATTAATTACTCGATACAAGTTAGATACAATGTATTCTTGTGAATTCCACATATATTTTTGTAATATTTACCTTTCCAAATTTGAATGTAACAATTCTTAAATAACAATTTCTATATATATATATATATATAAAAGAACCTCGAATATGAACACTTAATATTTCTAACCATGATGAAATTTGTGTTTGTCTTCCTCTTTTTAATTACAAACTCTTCTCTAGCATTTCCTCAAGAGAAAAAACGATGTTTTTGGACTCCTAGATACACCGTCGAACTCCTTAACAAACTACCTCCCGGTTCCCCACCATTGTACGCTCGATGCCAATCAAAAAACGACGATCTGGGGAATCAGACGATCGCCCTGGACCAAGTTCTGAGATGGAGTTTCTGCGAGAATTTTTATCCAAACACTAAATTCTTCTGTCATCTGTGGTGGGGACCGAAATACCTCATATTCGATATATTCAATTTACCGATTAAAGCCCTTTGCGGCGACCGTGTGTGCCATTGGGAAGCACAGAGCGAGGCTGTGTATTTCGAAGGACAAAGAGCACGCCTTTGGAGTACTTATGCTTAGTGTATCATATTTATTTTGACAAAAATGAATAACAATTATTATAATCATAGACGATTTAAATTTAAATTTTAGCTTCCTTTTCTTGTTCTTTCAAATTGGTATAATTTAGTTTTGATTAATAATAATTAAGTACAAAAAATTTTAAGTATTGATATATGTTTTGTTTTTGAAGAATTAACCTGTAAGTAAAAATTATTTCTGAAAATGATTAATTTAAGCCTTTGGTTTTTTTCTAATTAAATAAGAAAAATCACTATGACAATTGACAAGTTTTCTTTGATGGTCACTCTAATTTAATATGCACAAGGTATAATTGAATTATGGAAACTATAATACAACCTCAATATTGAGAACAAGCACCTCCAACCTTAGAGTATGTCTCTTGTGAGACGGTCTCACGAATCTTTATCTGTGAGACGGGTCAACCCTACCGATATTCACAATAAAAAGTAATACTCTTAGCATAAAAAGTAATACTTTTTCATGGATTACCCAAATAAGAAATTCGACCCACAAAATTGATCTGCAAGACCGTCTTACAAGAGTTTTTGTGTCAACCTTTAACACATGTTTATCTAAATTTGGATACTTCAAAAATAGTCAAGATGCATATAATTTATTTAATTTGATTTTTTAGTGTAATATTTCTCTAATTTGAAATAATATGTATTGTATTCCGCATTGAATATTTAGTAATACAGAATATTTTGCAAAACTTTTATAGTATATTATTGAAATTCAAAAGTATACTAAAGAATGTTTTGCAAAGTTACAAATTTTATATGCCTGTGTGTTATGACACCGTAATAATCGTTAAATTAATATTTTGATTTTTATAGCAAATTATTGAAATATATAATATTATGACTCGCCCAAATAACTTGGGTTTACCACCTTTGGGTCAAGCCGATCTCGGTCTGACAGAGTAGAAAACCGATTGATCACTTCAAATTCGTAAGACGCGTCCAAAACAACGGTGGTTGAGATTGTGTCGTCTACGTGTGCATATGTCCCAAAACTAGGACAGGTCTCGAGTTCAAGATCCACGTTATTGTGTATGCACGTTGAGATTTAAATAAAAGGGATAATTATAATTTTGATTCCAAAACAATTTTGATTCCTATTGTTTATGGTATCACGGAAAATGTCCAAATTTCGAGAATAATGAGTATTGCTATTTTCTATTAAGTTTTAAATTGCGTATGGCGTCAAGTACTATAGTCAAAATGCATGTAAAGGAATTTTGTTTATTTAGGGAGGGGGAGACCAATTGGTAGGTCGTGATGGAATTGAAAATGTTTACTTTCTTAGATTTTTTTTTAATACAAAATTGACTTTAAGAGATACTGTTAGATGATAAACGATAATATAAATGTATTATTTTCTTAACTTAATTATGAAATTGAAAAAGAAATAAATTTTATGTTTTCCTTCAAAGTAATATTAGTTATGTATCTTTAAAATGACAAAAACTTATGTGAGACGATCTCATGGATCGTATTTTATGAGACAGATCTCCTATTTGGGTTATCCATGAAAAAATATGACTTTTTATGCTAAAAGTATTATTTTTTATAGTGAATATCGGTAAGGTTGATCTGTCTCACAAAAGACATACTCCTTTAAAATACATTAAGTCATCTCTTCTAAACTTTTACTTGTCCTAAAGTTGATAGTATTAATGTAAACTTGTTTAATATGAATTCAATGCGTGGGTGAAGAAATTTGATAAAATCTAAATAATCGAAGAAATCGTTAATTAGTTAATTTCATCAATTTTATTATATCAATAATTAATTTATCCAAATATCTGTAAGCTGTATTCAGATAGCAAATCTATGAAACAAAGATACATTTGCATCATCTTCTTACACCAGAAATTATGCACGTCTAAAATGAGAAGAAGCTTAGGAAGCCCTTTATGTAAGTTTTTCGATGGAAACAACAGTTGAAAATCTATTCGAATCGTTCCATTTTCATTTATGATGAGATCGATCAATAGAAATGTTTTGCTTGGTTTTTTGCATTTCGATTCCATCAAACCAAAACCGACCAAATGCAGACCCTTGATTTCTAAAAATGCTAATCTTCGACTCCGCTCTATTCTAGTCCAACAAACTTAAGAAGGGAGACGACCGGTTACTACACAGCCATCTAGAAATTATAACATCAGGAGTAGAAGAAGATTTATAATGCCATAGCCAAAGGAGATACCAACCAATACTCAATAGGAGGCAGAATTCATGATGATACTTACCTTTCATATTGCAATCCATCCTGAAGTTTAAATTCAACAAAGGGTAATGCAGAAAAGAAGATTGCATGCATCTAGAAATTTAGAACATTGTATACAGCCACTGGATTAGAATTATATTCTGCAAATCCCACAAAGTATCGATGCAATTTGGTTCTCATGTCAAACTAACCTACCTAGTCAAACTCACAAGCACATTAACACCTTTAACCTAACATTTTATCAGGATGTTTTTTTGTAATGCACAGTAAAGGATTGTCATCAGATCTCACAGGATTTCAGTAGCTCGGATGAAAAAACGACTACCAGAAAATATGGATTTTGCAAGTGCAGGGAGGCAGATATTTGATATGCATTGTCAGGTTAGCCAGAGGCCATGCAATATTCTTAGCTAAAAGTTGGAAAGAGAAATAAGACTTTACTCAGGTCTGCGCATTTTGACATTTAATGGAATCTCCTTGTAGGATTGAACCTTTCTGGCTGCTACGCGTGATGGCCTGCACTGATTTGATCTTTCTAATTCTTGAGAGTCATATTGAAGGTCGGAAATGCATTCTTTACCTTCATGTTTTAATGATTCGTTCACAAAAATTGGGCCATCCTCTAGATCCTGATTATCAGGCGATGCAAGTTTCGAAAAATTGGTATTATCTTCATCATTCAAATTCTCAATTGGTTTTGATTCTGCCTTTTTGAATCTGGTAGATTGCCTCCTCACAATGGTCCTGGCTCAACAAACCAACCCAAAAGGGACCAAAAGTTAAGGAGAGGGAAATAATCAAACAAAATTTTCTCTATAGAATATACAAACCACATTTGACAGCAATTTAATGAAACAAAGAACCTTTTATTTTCAGCCTTCCCATCACATTGTACTTCCTCAGAAGAGGCGGAGCCTATGCACGACCAAAAGGAAAAACAATTTGTATAAAACCATGATTTCTTCAATATATAATGTGGTGTTTCCAGGGTAGTTACTCACTGTTCGATTGCAATCTCCTTTTGGTACTATGAGGTTGTTCATGCTCTTCACCTTCTTTTGAGGACACCTCTTCCTCTCGAAACTTTCTCAATTTCGCCTGAAGGCACTCAAAAACAGAAAATTTACTGCATGTATCATAAAAAATAAAAAATAAAGATGTAGGTGACGGCGATACATAGAAATACCAGATGTATGCACAGGTTTGCATATTAAAAAAAAACAATGTATAGCTACATCAAATATGCACGTATCAATAAGTATCACGGGTGGAAAATACAAATAAATAATTCAAATTGCATTTTGCATACCTCGGGGTCAGCATTTTGGCATCTATTTGTTCTTTTTTCTTCCTGAGTAACAGCAGACTAACTGGTTAAAGATGATATACTACGACAGTTTTGCTAGCAGCAGGCTGCTATGACTTTAGACACACTGACCTCAAGTTTCAGTTTTAGAGCTTTAAACAAACCATTTTTGCATCCAAGCTCATGCTGTAATGCTTTCAACTGAAACAACGGAGATATCAATAAACACATAAAGTTTTAGTTCCATGCAGATAACATATGGAGTCAAATCATAGACATTGAGAGGCAATATTCATTCAAGATATTGCACGTACCCGATCTTTCCCTGAATTTAACTCCTGAAAAATTTAATAGAAGTAATATACTTCAACACAATTTGGAATCAAATTTTCAGAAAATCAATAAATATAAATTCACATGATAAAATAAAAATAATAATAATAATAATAACAGACCGCGAGAAATTGTGAGTTTGAAAAAGCTAGCTGATGATTCTGTTCCTGCAATTTTAGCACATTCGCTCTCAACATCTTCAAATCAATTCCACTCTTTTCAATGATTTCGCTGGCACATGACAATATAAAGGTATCCCATAAGTATAATGCGATTAGAAGCTAATTCACAGAAAAGATAAGTTTCTAACAAAAAGAAATGACAATCGTAAGCAGGTCCAAGAAGAAATACTTTCTCTGCACCAGCATCTTCTTTAAAGCCAGGTTTTCCTGAATCATAGAAATAAATGTAAATTATAGACAGACAAACTCCACCAATCTTGAAATAATTTAACTCGTAAACAGCACAATTAAACCTTCTGGAGCTGGTCAATATGTTTGTTAGTGGTTGTTTGCACAGGCTGCGGCTTCTCAGCTTGAACTTTTGGCCGAGGCTTTCGAGGCAAGTTGCTAATGTCTCCCAGCTGCCTCTGTGCCATGCTTCCAGGACATGGCTTTGTTGCGTTCACAATTTTATCTGGACATTAACCAATCTTTTAGATTTGATAAATCTACCCCAAAAAATCAATTCAGCAGACGATCTCTAATGAACAAGTCCCAATGCCACCAAATAACTTAAATAAAAGAAGGGACAATGTTGAACTGTGTAAAGTTATCAAATATCGTATAGTTCTAGCTATCAAATTCCTCGAAACAATTAACCCCACATTCTGTCGAAATCGTAATCCCTACACCCCCAATCTGTATAAAGCGATTAATCTGCTTTGCAAAAATATGTAGCCAGTGAACCCTCAAGAACAAAAAAGCATTTTTAAGCTACATATACACTTTACACGAATGCCCGTGATAAATAAACCCGAACAACTGAAGGGCGACAAGATGGACAATAAAAAAATTTCCAAATTCACCGCAATAATGTCATCCAATAGCCCTAGCAGACTATAAACATCGAAACTAGATTCAAACATTAACCTCCGATGTTCCCAGCTTTCTCTGTCTCGAGGATGAGAAAACTGTCCGAATTCGACATCTCCGAGGGTTCCCAATCTCTCGACTGATGCTTTGATCTTCTAAATTTCTCTCTTCGTGGCCGATTGTATAGCCATTCCTCTGCAAGTGTGTGTATCAGTGCGTGTTTCGAGTGTTCGCCTCGAATGAGAAGAGAAGTTTTGAAAATTGGACTCGTTAAAACATTTGAAGTTGGGAGGCAACAAATATGGTTCTGTCTGCTTATTTTCAAAAACATCTTCTCAAGATTATCTGTTTATAATGGATGATTAAACTTTTGGACAAAATCGAAAAAATCGTAAATTTAAATCGAAAATTGAACTCAATCAAAATATAATTTTAATTTGAATATAAATGTTAAATCCGAATTTATATGATTTAATTTCGAATTTTATTTGTTAAACTTAACCGATCGAAAAAAAGAAATTTAATGAAATTAATAATTTATTTAGATTGGTTTCCAAAGAAAAGAACTTAATATCACGGTTGATGAATCTTGTGCTATAGAATTTTGAGTATGTCTATTGTGAGATGGTCTCACGATTCTTTATCTGTGAGACGGGTCAATCCTACTGATATTCACAATAAAAAGTAATACTCTTAGTATAAAAAGTAATATTTTTTCATGGATGACCCAAATAAGAGATATGTCTCACAAAATACGACTCGTGAGACCGTCTCAGACAAATTTTTGCCTAGAATTTATACCATGATTAAATTAGTGTAGGATGATGGTTCAAAGACATGGTGAGCTTCAGACATGGTGAGCTTCTTGCCACTATTGCAAGTCTACTCTTCGCATTCCACAAGAGTAACTTTTGCTATTCGGCTTACAATTAAAGTTGTTACTATAATTTCGTTTAAGATCCTAATTTCTTGCTTCTAGTAAAGAAAATAGGTTCCAATTTATTTTAATCAAAATTCAAAATGATATTTGATGATGTTTCCAATTTAAAATTCATGGTTGGAATAGAGCCGCAACGAGACTTGTTTGATGTTATGTAACACTATTTTAGTCTAACACATGTTTGCGGTTTTTTTGTTGTTGATAAGATCATTTGTACATTGGTTTGTAAAACATTTTGCATGTTTAGTGTTTATTCATTTGACTCGTGACAAGAGATGATGAATGACGGGATGATAAAATAAAAGATAAATATAATATAACTATTTTTTAGCTCCAATTATTATAAAAACTTTTGAATCAAACACGAAATGAAACAAAAATGTTGACTTCTCGCTTAATATTCTATTTCAAACATTCAACAAACGATTTGTCAATTTTATAACATATAAATAAAGAACAAACAAAAATTTAATGGAGATGATGTCATTAATTGTCCACAAAAGTTCAAAAGGAACCGCAGACGGAGCCTTTCTTTTGCCCACTAATTTCTTAATAATCATCGGTATGAACCCAAAATCTAACCCAAAAGTTCCTACAAAAAATTATTGAATAATCAATGCCCAAAAGTTTTAAAAAATAAAACTTTGCTGGATTGGCACTTCTTTTTAAAATATTTCTTCATGATCTCACCTTTTTTGGGTAGTTTTTTATACAGTGATTTACACCTATTTAGTCAGCAAGTTGGGAATGTGAACAGAGCTTCAGAGAGCTGCAGCCAGCGGACTGAGACTTTCTCTCTCTCTCTCCATCACTCCCACTCAAATCTTTTGTTTCTTTCATGGTGAAATTAATCAAGAAACAATTATTAAAGTAATCCCAGGTGAATACGATTACGCATCTGCAATCTTTGTAGGATTTGTAGTGATTACTCTGCGTAAGCTTCGCATTTCCCGGATTCCGATTCCAAGAAACGAGACTTGTTTCAGAAACGGAGTGCAAACAAAAGAAAATCTTTTGCTCTGCCTCCGGCATTGTGATTTTTCTGATTTTAAAGATGCTTTTTCGAAATCCCATTATCTTGTTTTTTCTCTTAGCCTACANGACAAATTTTTGCCTAGAATTTATACCATGATTAAATTAGTGTAGGATGATGGTTCAAAGACATGGTGAGCTTCAGACATGGTGAGCTTCTTGCCACTATTGCAAGTCTACTCTTCGCATTCCACAAGAGTAACTTTTGCTATTCGGCTTACAATTAAAGTTGTTACTATAATTTCGTTTAAGATCCTAATTTCTTGCTTCTAGTAAAGAAAATAGGTTCCAATTTATTTTAATCAAAATTCAAAATGATATTTGATGATGTTTCCAATTTAAAATTCATGGTTGGAATAGAGCCGCAACGAGACTTGTTTGATGTTATGTAACACTATTTTAGTCTAACACATGTTTGCGGTTTTTTTGTTGTTGATAAGATCATTTGTACATTGGTTTGTAAAACATTTTGCATGTTTAGTGTTTATTCATTTGACTCGTGACAAGAGATGATGAATGACGGGATGATAAAATAAAAGATAAATATAATATAACTATTTTTTAGCTCCAATTATTATAAAAACTTTTGAATCAAACACGAAATGAAACAAAAATGTTGACTTCTCGCTTAATATTCTATTTCAAACATTCAACAAACGATTTGTCAATTTTATAACATATAAATAAAGAACAAACAAAAATTTAATGGAGATGATGTCATTAATTGTCCACAAAAGTTCAAAAGGAACCGCAGACGGAGCCTTTCTTTTGCCCACTAATTTCTTAATAATCATCGGTATGAACCCAAAATCTAACCCAAAAGTTCCTACAAAAAATTATTGAATAATCAATGCCCAAAAGTTTTAAAAAATAAAACTTTGCTGGATTGGCACTTCTTTTTAAAATATTTCTTCATGATCTCACCTTTTTTGGGTAGTTTTTTATACAGTGATTTACACCTATTTAGTCAGCAAGTTGGGAATGTGAACAGAGCTTCAGAGAGCTGCAGCCAGCGGACTGAGACTTTCTCTCTCTCTCTCCATCACTCCCACTCAAATCTTTTGTTTCTTTCATGGTGAAATTAATCAAGAAACAATTATTAAAGTAATCCCAGGTGAATACGATTACGCATCTGCAATCTTTGTAGGATTTGTAGTGATTACTCTGCGTAAGCTTCGCATTTCCCGGATTCCGATTCCAAGAAACGAGACTTGTTTCAGAAACGGAGTGCAAACAAAAGAAAATCTTTTGCTCTGCCTCCGGCATTGTGATTTTTCTGATTTTAAAGATGCTTTTTCGAAATCCCATTATCTTGTTTTTTCTCTTAGCCTACATTTGTTCCTCAATTTCCGCTGCTGGATTCTTGAATCTGACCGTCGCTCATCAACACCCCAACCCAGATGCTGTTGTTCAAGAGACGCAGAGGTACTTATAAGATATTGAAACATGAATAAGTATAATTTTTGTACATTTTTCAGTTGCATTTTGCTTATCAAGCTTTTAATCTTGTGGGCTTTACTTGTCGGAGCAGTTTCATTGTTGTCTAGGTAGAATGTTTGAGGATTTACTAGGTTTTACTCTCTTGGAGATTTAGGAAGCTGGGTTTTGTTCTTTTGTTGTAATTTTTCTTCTAAACAGTCTGGATCTTTGTTGAGCTCCTGCATCGTGTGGTTTGAGCACATCTATTTACAGGACTTCTTAATTATTTATCTGGTTATTTTGTTGTTCTACTACATTTTTCTTTTTACCAGGTTTTTGGATCATATTATGTGATAGTTAAATGGATTTTAATTTATTTTTGCATTTCAAGATCTGTGAACTATTTCTAGTATTGCCATGTTTTATTATTTCTCCCCTGTTATGTTGTGGTGTTTTCCGCCGGCATATTACCCCCTTTAACAGCGTAATCATTGTATGTTGATCTAGCAATCACTTTTTTTTTGAAACTGGAAATTGCTGTTTTAATATTTCTTCTGTCTGTTTTCTAATTTACTGCTTCGTTCATTTACTTTTACTGCTTTGTTCATTTACTTTTGGAATTATTTTGTACTCTCGGTTGTTTGCTACGTTTTCTGAAATAATGTGATACTCATATAGGAAAGTAAATGAATCCATATCAAGAAGGAGTATACTGCTTTCAACACCAATAATCCATGATCAGTCTCAATGTCTGACAGGGAACCCCATCGATGACTGCTGGAAGTGCGACTCAAACTGGTCAACCAATCGCCAGCGACTAGCCGACTGTGGTATAGGATTTGGACAGTCGGCAATGGGTGGCAAAGGCGGCCGCTTTTATGTTGTTACCGATTCCTCAGATCACGACACAGTGAACCCTACCCCTGGCACATTACGTCACGCTGTAATCCAAGATGAACCCTTGTGGATAGTCTTCCAATCAAACATGGTTATCAAGCTTAAACACGAGTTGATGTTCAATAGCTATAAAACGATAGATGGGCGTGGTGCCAATGTGCAAATCACGGGCAATGGATGTATTACATTGCAGTATGTTAGTAATGTGATCATCCACAATGTGCATGTTTACAATTGCATGCCATCAGGGAATACTAATATTCGGTCGAGTCCTACTCACATTGGGTGGAGGGGAAAATCTGATGGCGATGGGATCTCGATCTTTGGGTCCAGAAATATCTGGATTGATCACTGTGCTTTGTCACATTGTACAGATGGGTTGGTGGATGCCATTATGGGGTCAACTGCTATTACCATTTCTAATAACTATTTTTCTCACCATGATGAGGTTATGTTGTTAGGACACGACGATAAGTTCTTGCCAGACTCCGGGATGCAGGTCTGATTTTTGATTTTACATTTGAGTCGTCACGAAACATAGATTCATGGCTTCTTTGAGTTTTGAGTGATTATATTCATACTACTAATATTAGTTGTCTTGTTTCGGATTAAATAGGTGACAATAGCTTTTAATCACTTTGGAGAGGGGCTTGTGCAGAGGATGCCCAGGTGTAGGAGAGGCTACATACATGTGGTGAACAACGATTTTACGCAATGGGAAATGTATGCAATAGGTGGAAGTGGTAATCCCACTATTAATAGTCAGGGCAATCGTTATACTGCACCGACAGATCCTAGTGCTAAAGAGGTATTTGTTAAATAATTTATACGACTGACTGGATATTTACCATGTGTATCTTGATAAAATACAAGTCGGCGTGTGCTCGATGCGGTACAGTATTAATCACCAAATATTTGAACTGTCATCCATATGTTTACTCGGGACGGTTAAAAGAGATACATCTCTTGCATTGACCTATGTGATTACAAAAGTTGTATTGATGTGGAAATAATGTCTTTTCATAAAGAAACTTTTCCAAGTTGAATGTTAATCTGACGTTTGATACTTTGAATTAAACAACTTAACATGATAGGCATGGTTTTCCTTGTGCTTTAATTTCAGGCTCAAGAAAGAAGTGATATTTCATTTTTCTTTTTCCTAATTATTATACTAATGTTGTGTTGAAGTGGTAAATAATGGTTGTTTATGACAATCTGAATTCTTGGGACATGATTTTGTTCCTTTCATGTTCTGCCATATGATCAATGAAATCTTGATTTCATTAGCAATATTTCTACATGAACAATTATTTTGTTCGTCGGATTGTACATGAATTTGACCTTTTTTGTTTTATCATAAACTAGCAGACTCTTTGGATGTTGCATCATATTTATGATATCTCAAGTATAATGCATTATTTCCTTTAAAAGTGTTTGTAACCTTGATAATGAATGTGGAACTACATGTGAATAGGTTACAAAACGCGTGGACACGAACGAGGGAGACTGGTCCGACTGGAACTGGAGGACAGACGGGGACATAATGGTAAATGGTGCATTCTTTGTGCCATCGGGCGGAGGGCTGAGTATGCAATATGCCAAGGCCTCTAGTGTTGAGCCCAAATCTGTGTCCCTCATCGATAGACTCACCATGAATGCTGGTGTTCTTGGTGGCCCCAGGTATGCAGCCTGTATTATAGTTTCTTGCCTTTGATACATGTTTTTTTTAACAATTATCATCAAGTATCCCTTGATATCTAGATATGACGATAAAACATAAGAACACAAGGATCGATTTTCGGCAAGGGTGGCCTAGAAATTTAAATAAAGTGATGAAACTTGCTGGTTTAGGTGTATTCCACATTGAACTTGAAGAATTTTTTTGTTTAAAAGAACAATCTGACGACACAACGGATAACAACATGCCTCACAATATTCTATAGCTGGTGACCTTTTCTACCCTCAACATCTTTGCTATATAGTTGCTACGAGTACTAAAACCGAAAACAATCGCGATTTTATACCTCGTGAATCAAGGGTTTTATCGTCTTCTCACTCCATTGCCGGAGATTTTCCTGAGATCAAACCACTGGCTAGGATTTTATTTGGTCCATTTGGATCTTTTACAGTTTTCCTTTTTCACTTTTTGTGTCAAGTACCCTCTGTCTTCCACTTAATTGAAGATGGCTCCTAAAGGTTTTACTTTTCCCACCTTCATAGAATGATAAGTGTGGCATACATAGTAATTGATTTGATTCTGAACTTGGGACTTGGCTATAGAATTTAACCACCGCACGCTTTAAGCCCTCTATACCGGTCTTACCACTACCTTTGCTGCTCATTTCACCCGTAAAGGCAATGCTCAAGGCGCGAAGAAAAGTGCCTTGGCGTATAGCGTGCTTTGCGCTAGACAAGCTCCTTGAGCGTAAAGCGTGTTCCATAAGCCCCGTAAAGGATCAAGGTGTGCTAAGCATTGTGTGTTACAAGGGAAATCCAATAATGTAATGATCATCATGTTTACTGCCGCTCGATGTTTTTCTTCCTCTTTTGTGAAATTAATGTTTATTTTGTTATAAATATCATTAATATATATATATATATATATATATATAATTAAAATAAAATAAACAGATAGATATGGAAAGAAGCTCTTTGCCTGCCAGTGTATGTGACATTTTGTGGATACTTTTATTCTCTGATGTGTGCTTTCCAGCCCATAGGTGTGGGCCCATTTGCTTTGAAAATTGTGTGGTGGGGCCCATTAAAAAGACCTATATAGTTTGGGCCCACTGGGCAACTTGCTACATGCATGTTCCTTGTGGCCCTCAGATATTTGACCGTTGGATCAGATGTGTGTAGGATATATAATTGGGAATTTTTTGTATTAGCAACTGGAGAGTTTCTCTCCTTGTATGATATGACGAAATTTTAGCCGTCGGATCCTTGGAATATGACATGAATTTCCATTAAAATATGAGGGGTGTTCATTCAATACGAAAATGCATGTGGCTTCAATCCTTATTTTTGTCTTTCTTTCACTCTCATGTTCATATATTTTTGTGCAAAATTAAAGAACATTATCTATATTACATGACCTGTGACGAAGGCAGAAATATGGCTCTGCTCGAGCTAGAATTTTAAACTCTAAAATCTTTTAATATTTTAAATTGATTACACGGGCTAATATCATATTTTTCAAAATTATACAAAATTTACATATAAATTTTTTTTAAAAAAAATTGGACTACTCGGGCTAAAGCCTGAGTATATATGCATGTGGCTCCGCCACTGTGCATGACCCGTCGTATATATATATATATATATATTGTGAAATTAGTGATTCCAATGGCTTTGTGCTTGTTATGAACTAGGGACAATGCTGTGAGCATATCATACGGCGGAGGGGCCACCACCGGAGGAGGCGGCACGGGTGGTGGTGATTACTTCGGAATGAATTTTGCGGGCGGTTCCGCCACAACACTAACATCTCCGACCGGTGCATTGTTTCTGTCTCTTCAATTTATTCTGATTTTGTATGTAACCAACACCAACTATGGTAGCCTACTGTCTTTACTTCTATAGCTACTGGACAAATTTGACTCGAACTGCAATTAAATATATTAACGACGGGGGAAATTTTTTCTATTCCCAATCAATGAAATGCCCATCATATTTGTGAATATATATATATAATTTTTGAAAAATACACGTGACATTGTTCCTCCATAGATCAAGAGTTTTGATTCTGGGGCAGCAAGTTAGAATAATTTAAAATTTATACCACCTATGATAAATGGATGAAAAATATATATAAAAATCAATTGCCAAAGTTTTTACATTAAAAAACTTATTAATTTACAAATTATTTTAAAAGATGTTCCACAATTTTTAATTCCAGATGGCCCAAAATGCTAAAATGTATTATTTTTCCTCCAAAAAAGTTATATTTTACTTTCAAAAACACTAATTTATTTCAAGTTTTTATTAAATTAATTAAATAATTTGATTAAACTAACTCTTTATTTTATTGTTTAAATATTGTTTAATAATGTCTAATTTATTTGCAGCAAAATGTCAATTTTAGTAATATACCTATTGGTGTATGTTTGATAACGTAGTTATAAATAAATTTTAACAAATATATTAGTCTTTTAGTTACATGATTTTGACTAAAAAGACTAAAATTGATTAAAAAAATAAATAGTTATAAGACAATAATTAATTTATCAAAACATATATACTAAAAACGTCATGCATCAATACATACCAGACTAAAATCAACATTTTGCTTTTCTTTGAACATTCACATATGAATTGTTTTGCTTTTTTTCCCAATAAATTATAATTTAATTTTGTTCAGCTATACATACAATAATTTCTAAATTTTAAAATTGCGCACTGTATTTTAAAATTAACATATTATCATTTAGCTGGGGATGAAATATGAGATAAGGATAACATATTTTTTTTTATTTTTTTATTCTAATTATTATAAAATTTGTTTTAAACAACATAAAATTATATAAAAATGTCGAATCTTAGATTCGTCGACAGCCATATTTGTTCTCCTTTTGTTTCAAGCTTTTCAGACACCACGTGAAGTTTGGAATAATTACAGAGACACCTCTAAATTTTTGGTGCCATTTGATACCCATTTGAGCGATGATAAAACAGGCAAACAAGATAGTAGAAATTCTTCATATATTTTCTTGAACCATTTGGTTCTAATCTACATAGATTTGCCAACTCCAGAAGTTCTGTCACTGTAGGATTCAAAATCCACATACAGATGAGTAAAAAAAGACAATGTTTTCTCAACCATTAGCTTGATCAGCAACTTCTTCTAGTCTCTTCCAAGTTAGCAAGCGTTGCTCTTCCAGTCCTCCGGCCATGGCTTCCTTTTCCTCGTGCCGTCTCTGACACTCTTCAAACAGCTTGCTGTCCATTTCCAGGAACATTCTACGAACATTGTAGCTCAAGCCATTTATTGCCTGGTTCCAGTGGCTATGTATATTATGTTCTAATGCATCAAATATGATTGGTAAAATAAAATGTCGATTATCTGCAATCAAGCCTACTATATGCTCGTTGTTCCACCAAAAAAGAGCACGTTCTGCTACCTGTGGACGAACGACGAAAATTTGAGTAGCAATAGATAATCATGATGGCGGAAATGCATTTGTAAGAGCGAGTTCATGGCCAAACAAGTGCGGTATAGATAGCAACTTCACAATCTTCACGAACACAAACTTATATTTGACAAAACATAAAAAGATACACCGACACGATAACTAAATGCAGTTTGTTATATCATATATGCACACAGATGAGCGAAATAAAATATGCACTAATGTACTTGGAGATATCACTTGATTGAAAGTGTTTTGCTGAAGTAGAAGTTTTAAACATAGACAAGTTGTACGAGTGATTATATTATTCCAAAGTTGCAGGTGTTTGCACAAATGGTTGTATAAATGGAAAACAAATCAGTATGAAAGTTTCACTCACCATTCTTGTTTCCATATATTTTGAGAAATCAAAAAACCAAAATCTGCCACAAAAGCGGTGCACGAACTGCACTTAAGCAATTCTTTTGCACCAAGAGTGCCAAAGCGTTAATCTCTAGTGTTCAGTGGGAAATCTATGAAGGCAAGAGGACTAATCTATCAGGAACCAATCACAACACAAAGCATCTTGCTCAAAAACTGACATACATTGCAAAATTTTCCAGTCAAAATGTGCCTCCAAAGTCCAGAACGGCAACTTAGAACCATAAACTTTAAGACTTTTATCCTTCCCTTTTTCAATCCTTATTTCAATCTAAGTATGTTTGAAGTTATCTTCCCTAATTCAGTAAATCATTTCAGGCTTCATATCAGCCTAAAAATATACAAAAAAAGATGCTCCGGAAAACTTTTGGAGCACTCTGAGCAGCCCACTCATGGATATGATAAAGAAGCTAAATGAAAAGAAAACAAAGAAACAATCGAAATCCAGTCGAATCCAAATGTAAGATAGACAGTTCACTGGCAGATTTTATTAATAAAAGTCAAATGCTCTTATGCAAATCAAAGAAATAAAAGTGATCATAGGTTTTAAATGCAAAGATTGACTTCCAAAACATTTATGAAGTCATAGAGAAGGAAAATTGTCCCAATCTACCCATCGCGTAGACCACTTTCCTTCTATTTAACTGGGGTATATCATGAAAACAAAACAACTATGATGGACAGATATGATGCAGGGATTTCAATACATCATGATACAGATATAGATACCAAAAAGTCTAAAACAATTAAAATGCCTTATAAGAGAATTCAAATATTTTATATATTTTAAAATATAAATATACAAGTTCACATGTATATCTAGTTTTTTACATACATGTGTATGAGTGTACATGTTTGTGTCAACCATTATAAACCCAACTTATAATCCAATAATAAGAAATTTCTGAAAATTGAAGTAAAAAATATGCCAGTGATGTGATATATTCCAGATCATAAAGGCAAACAACATATTAAGTTTATCACCATTATGTTTTTCATCAACTATTTAAGCAAAGATTCCAAATATGTATCACCCAGATTTAATCTCGTTTTGGCCTAAATCAACGGAAAGGTGCTGGAACTTGTTTTCCTTTCCTAAACTAGGAAAACTAAGGCATGGATTAAGCATGATAAATATGTTCACTCAAAATGTCTAAAAAAATATGAAGGTTCATGTTGCTTGTTGACAAAAACACTTCTCCAATACAAATTAGCTAATACACACATAACTAAAAAATACAAGGAAAAGGAATACACTAAATTCTTAACAGATACAGTAAATTTAGCTTCTCTAAGTCGATCAGAACTCATTCTTTGTGTCTAAAATATATCACATAGCCAGTGCTTGTACTCTATCAAGTCTATTGTATACAATATCCGCAGATAATAGCATGAGTCAAATTTTCTGAATCTGAAGTGAATTTTTTTCATAGAACTAATGTATACAGAAAGAGTGCTACTCCTGTAAGACAAGCATAGTGGAGTTCTTTGTGCTTAATGAAACACAAATACACTAACATAGTGAAATGTGACAAAGAACAATTTCTCATACCTGGAAATGTGAATTCCGGAGACTACGACCAATTTGCCTAAACAGAGGAACCATACAACGTTGGAACTCCGCAGGTTGTGTGACCTCCAATATCTCTTCTAGTTCTCCAAGGAAGAGAACCTCCTTTCCACAATTTGTGATTGGCCAATACTTCAGCACCCCCTTAATGACAGTATCGGCCAACCTGTAGTCTTTCTCGACAAATTGTGTTAAACAATAGGACAAATGCTGATGGTATGTTGAAACACATTTTGGCTTGTGCAAAGGAATAAGTGCACGTACAAGAAATAACTTATGTTCTTCTTTCATTGGCAACGCAAAACCATTTATTATACTTCCAAAAATCTCCAATAGCTCACCAGTCCCACTGAACCTCTCTGTCTCAAATATAAACCTGTAAAAGATGTTGTTTATTGCATTCCTTATAAAGGGTCTATGAACCATGAATTTCCCATATATCCGGTGAAGAATAGTCTTCAAATACTCTCTCTCCCTCAGGTCCTCGGAGTCAAACAAATCAAGTAATTTCAAGACAAATGAGTGATCAAGATACCTCTTGGCAACTTTAGTGTCCATATCAGATGACACAATGTATCGCAAAAGTAACTCATAAACAAGTTGCAAGTGAGGCCAGGTAGGATCCATGAACATCTCATCCTCCTCCGGATCTCCACCCTCTGATCCAGTATTCTCATGTGATGCGGGTGGCAAGCTCCGGAAAATATTCAAAGATATCATCTTGACCAACTCCTCCTGCATTATCTCATTCATTTTACACGAGCCCGATTGCACTAAGTCAACAAGCTCTGAAAGGGTTTGCCTCTTGATCTCCTTCTCACGTGCAGATTTCATCGTATCGGAAAAATCAAAGAAAACACAACAGACTTGAGCTTTTCGGATGAATATCACATGACGCTCAGCTAGTGGGACATCCTTCAACAACGGCAAGACCTCAACTACCCCAGTATTCTGCGGAACAGTGGCAAGACCCGCAGGCTGCACTGTGGCAACTGCCGTTCGGGATGCGTGATTAACAATCACATTGGGAGGCGTTGCAGTTGGTATCGGAGCCTCGATTGCTTCCGATGATTTCGAGGGCTTTCTTTGCCCTCTTTTCATAATTTTGTTAAACATTATTAAACACTCTCACCCAGATCACAAACCAGAAACATAAAAACAACAGAACCCTATAACCACGGTCAGGAACACTAACACCTTACTCCCACTCCCCAATTATTTTCTTTTACTCCATTTCCCTTTCATTGTTCCACAAAATTCCAATACAAACAGTATATAAACAAATCTGCACCCTGAAACAAGAACAGAAAACAAAAAAGAGAAAATACAACTAAATTCAAATCACAAAATCAAACATAACCATCACCCAATAAAGAAAATAGATATTCATTGTACAACACAGATTGACATGAAATCAGAAAACAGATGATACCTTGTAAATGGGATGCCAAGAAATCAAGAAAACAGACTGAAAAATCTTGCCAAGAAAATAACTAAGCCATGTGAAACGTGGTGCTATACCATGAAACAATGGTCGTTCAGATCATAGAGAAACAGATTGAGAGCGAGAGTAGGGAAAGAATTTTGCGTGTTTCGATTTGGGAAAGGAAAGATCCGAAAAGGGAGGGAAGAACAATACCAGAACAATCGACAAAAATCAAATTATTATTATATGAAACTTTTAAGACAAGATTTTTTGAAACTATTTTTCTGAAACCAACAATGAAGAAAAAATAATAATTCCAAACGTACGTTACACTACAATCGATACTCTTGTACTGTTCTTCGAGCTGTGAAATATTTCAAAAATATTTACGACAATTTTTGAAACAATCAGCAGTTTCGAATATAT
>NC_133308.1:24571446-24597259 GCF_012295235.1 Primulina huaijiensis | reverse complement strand
ATTCCAAACATTTACACAATTTCGTGTGGATTAACACTACATGGGTATATATATATATATATATAAAATGTATGACTTAAAATTTTACTGTTGCATTATTACTATTAGATATAATTTTTAGTAAAACGACATATCAACTCTCATGGTTTTGGCCCAAATTAAAAGAAATTTTAGACCTATTTTTCGCTATTAACGTATAAATAAATCAAATAGCATAACACCATAAAAGAGCACGATATCCCCAAACTAAATGATATATATGGTGTTTGATTTTCCTTTTGATGGTAAACACACTTATATTTATACCCATTTTGTTAGTATTTCAAGATAGTTTTGATACCCAAATTAATTGATTTAGGCATAGTTTGGTACACATGATAGGATAAACATATGATATATAATTTAAGGATAAATAAGATGTATGATATTATATTTAATGTTTGGTATGATTTCAATAAGAGTGATTAAATTTATATAGTAGATTGTAATGATAAAATTAACCTTATCATAATAAATTTTATAATTTCAAAGTTGTTGCTAAAGTTCATATTTCTTATCTGTTCATGCGCCGACAGTGCTCGCATGATTTATTTATTTTTACCTAATTTTATATATTATATAATATGATAATTGAGCATTTGATTTTGTAAGTCACGTCAAATATCAATTGTTGAGGTAAATTGAGTGATACTAATAATTTTATTGAGATTTATAAAAATCATTTATATAATTATCTCGAGTTCATTTATATAATTATCATATTATATTATATATATAAATAAATAAAAATATTTATTTGATGGGGCGGTGAAATGAGAAAACGATAGGGTTTATGATTTTTATATATTGAAGGCAATTAAGTCATTTGTTGTGTTTTTTATCATTGAATTAAAATTATCACATATCATAAAAGGGATATTTTATCCTAGTATAAAATTATTTATCACGGGCCCGTGATATTATCATGGGCTTTCTAAAAAGGTACCAAACTTAGGATAAGGAGGATTATTTATCAATTCATCTCTTATTTTTACCAAACTATACCTTACATGACAACTTGAGTTAACCAGAAAGAACCTTACGTAACACGGTATCCCAATTTGGCAAAAATGTAGGTTTCTCTAAAAATTTATGCAATTACTCACACCTCATTTTTACTTTTTTTTTCCCCTTATTTTTGATTTTTTTTTTTTAAAATAGACGAACATGGTGTATGTGTGTGATTTGTTGTATTTGTTTATAAATAGTGTTTGATGTGTTTAATTTTTAATAATTCATACAAACAAATCTTATTTGAGCAAAGTGTATCACGATTTCGTCACCATTCGAACAATCGAACCACCCTCCAACACATTTTCTTCGTTAAATAAAATTTTCACATGGTTCAATTTCGTTGATGTATAGATTCGTCTTATCATCATTTAAGTAAAAAAATAGCGCATGATTTAAATAACCAAGTGGAACAGTATTGCGTCTCGTTCCGAAGATGCTCCTCATATGCTTAATAAATTAAATTTGTAATTTTATTCATGTAGTTGGCTTGTTTTGAATTTTTTGTCTTTGTCTTTTTTGGTCCGAAGTCATTAAATCAACCTAATACTGTTTACTTGACACTGATATTTTTCAACGTGACTAATGTTAAATCTACCTAAAAAGAAATATAAGTTTTTCCTCCCATTGTAAAATTAATATTGAGTGTCGTTTTGCTTTAAATTTTACTCAAATAGATTTTAATGTGTATAATGTATGATTTATTTCATCAATGAACCACAAGGAGAGCAACAATGTCAAATCAAGAATATTTGATGAGGTTAGTAACTTCCACAAGTAAAAAAATCAAAACTTAAAAAATTCAAACTACTAGATGAAATGGAACTTCAACAAATTACATAACTAAAATACTAAACAAGTCAATTTACAAAATTTTCCCTTAAATCACAAGTATTAATTTTATTTATTTTTTTGTAAAGCACGATATGGTGTCTGATTGATGTAATATTATTTTAAAAAATAAATAATATGGTTATTTTGCATTTTTGAAATTGAAACTTCAAATATTAATTCTTAGTAACCAAATGCAGTTTGCTAAAATAATATAAATAGAAGCTACAAGGTTCATAATAATTAAAAAGTAAAAATTTCAAATTACGAAAGTCATATTACATATAAAATATAAATTTACTTCTTTTTTTTACATTTAACGGACAAACATGTAAATATATTGAAAATCACCCAAACATATTTTATTATTTATTTATACTAGTTTAAATATATCAACAAATTCACAAAATAAAGTTAGTGGTAAAAAAAATAAGACTTTCACAAGTTCTATTTTTTGGTCATGAAAAAATTACATAAAAACGTAATAATTTAACATGTACACAACGTGTGTACCTCCGCTACTACTACTGGTATTTATCATCGGTAAAGCGAAATCAAAATCAAAATAAAAAATGTATAATAATTAATGAGGTCTCTTATGATAATCTCACAAATCTTTATTCGTGAGATAATTAAGTCATTCATATCTATATTTACAACAAAAAGTATTATATCTTTATTCGTGAGATAAGTAATTCATATATATATTTACAATAAAAAGTATTATTTTTTTATGAGTGACTCAAATAGAAGATTTCTCTCATAAAATTTACCAAGACGTCTCACAAGAATTTTTTGTGATAATTAATATATGTGTGTCGATTAGGTAGTAATTAATATTTGTAATCGATAAATCAAAATTTTCTAGTCTTTCAAGGAACTTTAAAAGCTTCCCATAAAAGAAAAAGAAAATAAAACTATCCGAAGTTTTGTAAAACAAGAATCATAGTTTGAATCCACAAAATCTGATAATCAGATTCAGTCCTATCGAATAATAACAGTATATATCTTATCCCGCGAAGTAAAGTTGTTCAATGATTCAGTCTTCCAAAAACTCGAAACTCATTCGATTCATCATTATATAATCAATCACATATCCATAAATTCAAACCACTTCAATCACAACCACCGCACACCGTAAACACAGCAAGAGAATGGCGGCTCCACGCAACTCTACACCATGCGGCGGGCCGCTATGCCGATTCACGGTCCAGTTCCTCATCGGCCGATGGTTCATGATGTTCGCCTCGTTCTTGATCATGGCGGGAGCCGGTGCAACCTATCTTTTTGGTGTTTACTCGAAAGTGATCAAATCCACTCTCGGCTACGATCAAACGACGCTTAATTACTTGGGGACATTCAAGGATATTGGAGCTAACGTAGGAGTTTTGTCAGGGCTTATTGCGGAGGTTACACCGACATGGTTTGTTCTGTTGATTGGATCTGTCATGAATTTTGCAGGCTATTTTCTGATATGGCTGGCTGTGTGCCAGAAGATGCGGAAACCCTCGGTTTGGATGATGTGTGCCTTCATCTGCATCGGGGCGAATTCGCAGAATTTCGCGAATACAGGTTCGCTTGTTACTTGTGTTAAGAACTTCCCGGAGAGTAGAGGGATGATGTTAGGGTTGATGAAGGGTTTTGTTGGGCTGAGTGGTGCAGTTTTTACTCAACTTTATTTGGCAATTTATGGGAATGATGCAAAATCTTTGATTCTTTTGATTGGGTGGCTACCAGCTTTGATCTCTTTGATGTTTATATTTAATATTAGAGCCATGAAAATTTCTAGGCATCCAAACGAAGTTAAGGTTTTGTACGAGTATCTTTATATTTCTGTTTTCTTGGCTTTGGTTCTCATGGGATTAACGATTGCACAAAAGTATGTCACGTTCTCACATGGTGCATCTATTGCTAGTGCAAGTTTTGTGAGTTTCTTGCTTTTTCTTCCTTGCATTATTGCTGTCAGAGAAGAGTTGGCCACTTGGAGATTAAGGAAAAGAGAAGCACAACAAACCCCTAAAATTATTATTGAGCAGCCCCCATTGAAAACTGAGGCAAAGATTGTATCAGAGATAGAGGAAGTTCTAGAAAACTCGAAAAATACCGGGGGCGTAGCCGAAGAAATCAATGACCCACCTTGTTGTTCGAATATATGCCAAAAGCCGAAGAGAGGCGAAGACTACACTATACTTCAAGCCCTTTTGAGTGTCGATATGCTGATTCTTTTTGTGGCTACTTTCTGTGGGCTAGGCTGCAGTTTAACCGCAGTTGATAATCTAGGCCAAATCGGCGAATCTTTAGGGTATCCGACACACATTATAAGCACATTTGTTTCTCTAGTGAGTATATGGAACTACTTTGGAAGGGTTTTCTCCGGATTCGTATCCGAAAACATTCTATTGAAATATAAAACTCCAAGAGTACTTATGATGACAGTCTCCCTCGTTCTGCCAAGCATCGGTGATCTCTTCATCGCGTTTCCCTTCCCTGGTTCGGTCTACGTTGCTTCGCTATTGATTGGATTCTCATATGGTATGCAGTTAACCCTACTGTTCATCATCATATCCGAGCTTTTTGGATTGAAGTACTACTCAACTTTGTTCAACTGCGGGCAGTTGGCTAGCCCTATTGGATCATATGTACTCAATGTGCTGATTGTGGGCAAACTCTATGATCAAGAGGCATTGAAGCAGCTGGCAAGTAAAGGGATGACTCGATCGATGGTGCACGAGTTAACGTGCCTCGGGCCTCAATGTTACCGGAAGTCGTTCTTGATTCTAGCTTGCGTCAATCTGTTTGGTGCGTTCGTGTCGCTTATCTTGGTCATGAGGACTTGGAGATACTACAAGACTGACATTTACAAGAGGTTTAGAGAGGAGATGGAAGCTAATGAAAGGGAACTGCAAATGGCTAACAATGTTGCACAACATTGAAGCACAAGAAGATGATAGTCAGTCCTCTTATTATATATACATTTTGTTAGTATTTTTTTAGGCATTCAAGTAGACTTTGCATTATATATCCTTTGGTCTTTTCTTTTCAAGTAAGAATTTAATTTTTTTTCCTGGGTTTCTATTTTTCAAGTTATATTACATGCTACCTTGTTATTTTCTGATGCTACATCATTACTCCGACGAAATAGATTATGGTTTAAAATTTCGAGGCCAATTTTTTTTTAATTAAGTTTCTATATACATCATTTTATTATTATTTTATTTGCCTCCAAAAACAGTCATCAGGGCTGATACTAATAAGGTTGTAAACTTTTGAACCAATTCTACAAAACTGAGAAACATATCTGCCGAGTGCCGATTCAATTTTTTTCACTTAATATCTGGAAAATGAATTTATTAATAAATGTTTGCTAGTATATATTAGTATATATTAAAGAAAATTCTTAAAAAGTTCAGTATAGGGATCCCAACTAGAACTCAAACAAATCGAATTAGCTCGATAATTTTTCTAGCTGATTCTGAAATTGGAATAGGATTCAAACCAGGCTTGAGTTAGATTTTTTGAGCGAACCCAATTTTTTTTATTCGATAGCTTGCAAGATTTAGTATATTCATTATATATACATATTTCTAAATCTTATTTATCCTTTTAAAGCATTCCGGACTACGCCTCTCTTGGAATTTTGCAACTTATATCTCCCTTTCCCTTCATATCCCGACTTCCTATCTCTTTAAAATAATATGTTCCATGCTTGTTCCTCCATATATACTCTTTTTTGTACACACTGGCACGATTTTCATCCGAGTTCAAGCTCAAAATAATCATATATTCGAGTTTCAAATCGAGTTTAAATATACTTTGGATCGATCAAAGCTTGAACTCGAGCCTCAATTTTTTTGAAATATTCGACTCGATTTTGATTGTTTGCATATCTATTCCTAACACCATCCCCATACCTAACAGACCATCCATGATTTAGCTAGCTAGTATCATCATTATAATTAATTTTTTTGTGTTTTTAATTGGCATAGAATTTTTTTTAATTAAGATTCGAAATTTAAAACACTTTTTAAAGAAGATTCTGATTCTTGATGCGTAAAATTATGATATATTTACTGATTTGTCCTTTTTATTTGCGATAAAATTGAAGTCGGCCAAATATACGCAGTATATATTGTATTTGGTTGACTTCACATATATTCTTTCGCATTTAAAAAATATCACTTTTGGGAAATTTATATTCTAAATTATTTTGATAAAAGCAATAAAATTTATTTTAAAATATAAAATATATATTACATGAATTTATTAAATAATTATTATTGTGCTAACTTCGCTGACAGGATGAGGCAAATTGCACAAACACGTGCCAAAAAAATCTAAGCACAATGACTACTACGTCTTAAATGCTACCGTCCGGTCCGGTCACCTACAGTTCGACCAAACGAGCAAAGCGGTCACGTCCTGAAGTCCAACTTATACGGGTATGGTCCGATGACCAATTCAACTTATATCAAAAATCCAACTTCTCGAATTCGAGATTCAATTATAATATATTTTCTTTACCTTATGTATATATATAATATTCAAAATAGAGTATTTTCTTTAATTATTGTCGGATCAAATTTTGATAATATGTATAGTCAAAAAAGAATATTATTGCAATAAATTAGTTTCTTTTAGATTTTTAATTTTTTTTTTCAATCCTGATATAATATCACATACGTATGTAATATCTGGTTCTATGTGAACATTGAACAACCATCGGCATCATGTCTGAAATCCAATTTTAGTTATTGCAGGATCTAATTTTGAGTGGCAACTTAAGCCAATTTGGCACGTCAAATATATTACTGTAAATAACTTTTTAAAAAATGTATATTTATCTCACCTGTTTTGAATGGTAAACAATTTAATTGTTTTTTTTTTTCAATTTTATCGAAATAATGATATAATTAAAAAAAAAAAGACTATATCACCGAAAATTTCTAATGTCACATATCGCTGACATGTTTGTCATTACTCTGACGAAAAAATACTAAAAAAAAACACGCTAATACTGTGAAATGGTTGTTGATAACTGGTCCAAAATGAAAAACTAATTTGAATTTCGTTTTTGTAAAAAAAAAGTAAAAAATTTATACTCTTGTTATGAATGATTCGATCTTTATTTCGTCCGATTGGTCAAAATAATATCCCTGGAATTCTTCTCAAATAATAATAATAATAATTAAATAAATAAAAACCTCGAATAATTTGGCTCACATCACAAAGTCTCTTGTCGGACAAAATCTGATAGTTGTCCATCGACTTTGCCGTAGTATTAAAATAGCGGGCATTTGATGATAGAAGGAGTGTCGGTACACAGCAATTGGAAAGGAATCAAAGGATCCCATATATTTAAATAATTCTGATTATATTTTTTAAAAATATAAATATAATTTTTAAGAAAAATGACTGGAAATGTGACATTAAATGTTGCACATCGTGATCATTCATTAATCTTCATCATGGCTTTCACATCAAAGAGTTCTTAGTTGGCATATTAATTAATTTTTATTTTTATAATTCCTAATTTATATCTTTTTATTGAGAGGTGGAATTATTCAAGAATTAAAATTTTACTTTTCAAACCAAATTAAAGTTATTATTTGATACACAAAAAGATTGGTCTTTTAAAAATGTGATTAGCATTTAACCAAACTTTGCATAATCGACCTTTACCTTAAATGACGAGCTAGCCATAATATTTTACCAAACTAAAAAGAAATATTTTATCATGCAAAATTATATAAAATTATAATATATATATAATTCCTACAAGAAAATTTAAAAGAAGTGTCACATATCTTATACAACAATACCTATCTCAATAATAATACGTAGTTTTGATTTTCCTTTTTCTAAATCATACATAAAACCAGTTGATCCCGATTCATTTAGAAGTCCGAGCATGGCCGTTTCCGGCAGCCACAACCGCCATTTCCTCCTCCTCGGCCGCCGCGGCCCTCTCCCCCTCCTCCCGGAACTTCTTATAAATATCACTCTGATAAAATTTTCTCGTCCTAAACACCAAGATAAGTGAAATCATGGCCCCGAAAACAGTCGCCACGGTTATTATAACAAAAGACAGCTTGAAGCACTCCACCCCGACACAATCAAGGTCCTCCCCCTTCTGCCGGACCCGGCCCGAGGCTCTCAGCTGCTTCTCAGCCTCCTTATCATACAAATGGCCTGCAACCCTCACGTTCAACAGATACGAACCGATCGGGCTCGCAACGGAACCGAAATTGTACAGAGTGGAGTAGTATTTGAGCCCGAAAAGCTCCGATATTATGGCGAAAAGCAGCGGCCATTGAGCGCCGAAACAGAAGCCTATGATCACTGATGCAAAGTAGAGGCCATTTGGGACAGCGAAAGCTATCAATAAATGGCCGATGCATGAGATCAAGAGTATCAAAGTGAGTATCAAGGGCCTTGGAAACTTGAACTTTTTCAAGAAATGTTCCGAGCCGAAACCTGCGACAACTCTTCCAAGATAATTCCATATACTCACGAGTGAAACGAATGTGCTTATACTCTTATCCGGGTACCCTAATGAAGCCCCGATCTGTCCCAAGTTATCTATCGCCGTTAAAGTTCCTCCAACTCCGCAGATTGTAGCCAAGAACAAAATCAGCATGTCCAGGCTGAAAAGGGCCTGTAAAATAGTGTAATCTTCGCCTCTTTCCGGTGGGCCGAATATGCTTTTATGATTCCAACAAGAGATTTTTTCTTGGTTTTCAGCCGGTGGCTGCGGTGGTGGGGATGGTGGAGGGGCGGTTGTCGCCGCCACCGCTGCCGGTTCTGTGGTGATCTTTAGCTCGGAAAGGTTGTCCAAACGTTGTTTCTTCCTCCTCCAAAGATTAATCTCTTCTTTCACAACGATAGCCATCGGCAGGAATAGCAAACCAACAACCACGGCTGCACTTGCTCCAAACTCCCCTCGTCTAAAGTTGAATTGCTTTTGTAGTATGATAGCCACCATTATAAATCCAGCCAGACCAAGTGATACGTACAAGAAATTGTAGAAAACCTTTAGCTCATGAGCCTGCCGAACCACCTTCAGTATCCTTATCGTTCGAAGAAACACAATCGATATCACGGCGGGGAGCCACCCGATCAGGAGAATGAGAGATTTAGTGTCGTTCTTATATATTGCATGAAATATCTGAGTTATGATCGCGCCGCTCAACCCCACGAATCCCTTCAGAAGCCCGAGAACCGCACCACGGCTCTCCGGGAAGTTCTTCACGCACGTGACCAGCGCCCCGGTGTTGGCGAACGACTGCGAGTTCGCCCCGATGCATATGTAGAGACACATGTGCCAAACTTTGGGATTGGATATCTTCTTGGTGACGGCTAACCACATCATGAAATAGCCGAAGAAGTTAAGCACCGCCCCCAAGGACAGCACGACCCACGGCGGCGTGACCTCGTTGATCAGGCCGGAGAGGACCCCGACGTTGGCGCCGAGATCCTTGAAGAAACTGAGGAGGTTGAGGGTTGTTTGGTCGTATCCTAGAGAACTCTTGAGTTGCTTGGAGTACAGACCAAACATGTACGTGGCACCGGCCGCCGACATGATGAGCGTGGTGGCAAAGACCATGAACCACCGTCCTTTGATGACTAATAAGGTGAAGGACCCCATGCTCGGCCTCTCGCCACCAACGCCGCCGTTGGCCGCTGCGAACACCATGTTAACTTTCTTTGGCTTGTGTCCTTTGTGAGAGGAAAAAAAAACTCCTAAAGATACGTGTTTTATATATGTTGTCACAATATCAGTTTTTTTGGAAGGTTTGGTTGAAAATGTACGAGTTTCAAGATTGTATGAACTTATGGATTTATAGAATGTGGGGTATATATACACAGGGTTTCAGTCCAATTTGTTGGGATTTTAACAGAAAAAAAATATATTTATAAAAAATTTATATAATTTTTAAAATTTAATTTCGAGGGTATGATTTTATTAACAATTATTGGGGTCGGTCCTTTGATTACATCATGAAGCTAGAAAAGTGATGGGGGATGGATAGTAAGAAGACTTTGCAGTTGACTACAGTGCAAGAGTGGTTCAAAAAATAGGGGAATTGAAAGTGAAAGAATAGTAGAATTACACAAATCCAGGTTGGAATAAATTTCACGGTCATTATGAGAGAAACTCCCTGGCATATACGATATCAGTTGCATTTATTCAATTTAGTCCTCTAAGTTTTAGAGCTTTCTGTTTTTGTTATCTAATTTGTTGAAGTTCGGTTTTAGTTGTGTAACTGTGTTTTTTTTTAGATTTTCAGTGCTATTTTGCATAGTGTGCTAGTTTGGTGTCGGATACTTCGACGGTTTTTCATGTTTCACATTAGCAATTTTTGTATTCTGAATTATGAATAAAAACTAACAAAAAATAAAATTACAGAATTAAGATCCAAATTTGACAAGATAGACGACAAAAGTAGATAACATGTTTTTTTTATATTTCTTATTTTTGATTTTGTATCATGGACCTTGGTTAGCGTTTTCCCGGCTTGATTATGTTAAATTACTTAGTTCTTCGCTATCCGCTTCTGGGGGCGGACCGGCGGGGGTGGGCTGGAGCTTAAGGGGGCGTTTGGTTCATGGGATAAGGTGGGTTTATTTTTTTAAACACACCTTATCCCTCGTTTGGTACGCGTGATTATTTAACCAAGTCAATCCCTTCTATGAATGATTAAGTTATATTAGGTAGGTTAAAATAATACCTCCTCACCCCCTAGGATTATTTATCCAACTCTTAATTCATCTTATTTTTCCAATTTTACCCTTCTCCTAAATTCAAACTCACAACCACTTCCTTCCACCGACAACCTCCACCGCCGGCCGACGACCACCACCGACCGCCGATCGCCGACCGACGACCACCGTCGACCGCCGACCGCCGCCGCTTCCGCCCGACCGCCGCCGCCGCCGCTTCCGGTCGACCACCGCCAGCCGCCGACAACCGCCGCCGGAGTGGAAGAATAAAAAAAAAAAGAAAGGGCAATTTTGTCATTTCATCAAAAAATTCAAAATTATCCTACACTTAAAAATCTTACCAAACATACTACCATATATTACATATCTACGACAATCATTTTCTTTATCATTTACATACTAATCTTTAGTTTATTTTATCATGCAACCAAACGCAGCCTAAGAGGATAAAAGACATGAGGTTGCCTTGTTTCCCCGAAGGGCTATTTGATCTGATCAATGGACTTGAAACTAAAAGATATTGCACTTCAAAATTTTACTCCTTGGAGTAAGAACCAATATCAAAAGAGATTCTAGCGTAGATCGACTCAGTATCCCTAAGTCAGACGGTCAAGCAAGTTTGGTGACCTTGATTCTTCCTATTTCCGGTATCCCCTTGTTACTTGTCGAGGGAAGTGGTGAGGGCTCAAGAAGTGATGCAAACTCGACCAAAAGACTTGTATTATTTCGTTCATGGATGACCCAAATAAGATATTCAACCCAAATAAAAAGTAATACTTTTTCATGGATGACCCAAATAAAAGATTCGAACCACGAAATTTATCCGTGAGACCGTCTCACAAGAGTTTTTGTGTCAAATTTTTTACAATTATATGTGTGTATCATTTTGACATGGAATTCGCAATCAATATCTTTCGGGTACGCGCATGATAAATCTCGGCTATTTTACAATTATATTTTATCCATATATATATATATGTGCATGATTTGTTTATTGAATTTCGAATATGATGCGGGATTCGAGCATTTTAAATCTCTTTTGTGTTTCTTCTTTTTGATACATCAATTAAAATAACTTCATTTGTCAATTTTACATCTGAAGGGAGATAAGTTTTAGGTTTGAATTTTGTTTTTTTAATACAATTTCGCTGTAAAATATGATTTTTTTATTAATTTTTAAATCCATTTTGAAGCAGAAAATTTTATATATATATTAGTAGGTCTCCTGTCAACCATGTCCATATTTACAATAATAAGTAATATTTTTGGTATAAAAATTAATATTTTTTTATTAATGAATCAAATATGATATCTTTTCAAAAAAGTTTGTGTGTATTATAAAATCTAGATTGTATGAAAATTCAACTAGAATATCTCATAATAGAGGGAAGGATTTGTTCCCATTTGTTTACTTGTGATTCGTGGTGCACTCTATTATAGTATGTTCTATAGAATTTATTAATGCCAGCGCAAAGGTTGACTCTTATATGTCATGCAGACTTGAAATGTGAACTACTTGTCATCAACGTTGAATATTCATTTTATTTATTTATAAACAAATCATAGGGGCCAACCTAGGGCAATGTTGCCTTTTATTATTGTATTTTTAATTAATTTATTTATGTATTTATTAATCAATTTGTCTTATTCTTTGTACCTGTCATTTTATAAAAATACTATGCATGGTAAAGTTGCAAAAATATAAAATAACCAAAGTTTTTGCTACATAATTCGTGGAGAACATTGACATTGGTTTTGATACTAATTATAATATCGAGTATTTGTATTTTTAGCAAAAGATATACCAATTATCGAATCAACTGTTTGTCGTTTTACTAAAAGTTATAGCTGACGATAACTATTATATTGAAACATCTTAAACTATATAATTGTTGAACTACCATGGTTTGATTGTCATCCTAACAATGATATTTATTGTTTTCCCCGATAAGTTAAGAGAACGGCGTGACAAATGCAACATTGAAATTATGGGAAGTTTACAAAAAGTGAATAAAATTTCAATTATCCATTTTGTCTTAGTTGAAATGGAGTGAAGTTAACCCGCGATATTAAATTATATAAATTGTATTTTTTATCCCATAAATTAACTTTCTAGGTTTCTTCCCAATCTCATCATCAAATTATTTTTTATGTTTTTAAAATCACAAATTATTTGTTTCAAATATTGCATTCTTTGTTTATTTATACGTACATATGTATCCAACGAATGTCTGTACGATTCTCAAATATATTCTCTCCGGTTGACCACGTCTCCATAAATTTACATTTTTTAATTATAAAATAAAATAAAAAATTTGTATTTAATGAAGTTTTGTAAAATAATCTACAAATCTTATAATTTATTATATAAATTTCTTTAAATAATGATATATATCTCCTACAGCACATAATGTCCCTGACATGTGATTTTTATTTTCATTATTTTTTTCAAAAATAAGAATTAAATATATTCCATCATGATCTGTTATTTATGGTGTCAACAACTAATTACACAAGGTTAACTAGGAAGAGGCCGATACGCTGCCACCAGGTGGCATTATTAAAAAATCAATATTAAATTAAACTACGCGTTTAATCATATATTATATTAAAAATAAGAAGACAATTAATATATTTACGAAAATATAAATGTGTCCATAATTAAATATTGTATGTATTAACCCTCATGTGTAGAAACTCTTATAAATCGCATAGTCGCGATCGAAGTTCATGAGCCGATGGGGTTCGAGTCGGAACCAATGGGTCAAAGGGTTGGAAGGTTGATAGAAACTGTTCGTGTTTCGGTTTTGATTTGATTTGAACTATTGATTTTTTAATATAAATTTTTGTTGGTTTAAAGTTATTCTAATTAGTATTAATATACTTTCAAAATTTCCAAATCTAGATTAAAAAATTTAAAACTAAAAAATGAAGTTTAAAATTTGATGGAAACCTAAAATTTAAAAGTTACTACTACGTAGCTAGTTTTTCTTAAAGAAAATTACTACTAAGTACTAATTAAAATTTAATTCTAAGGGATTTTCACTTTTTTTTAAGGAAAAATTGCAAAAATATCCTTAAGTTGACCTGTTTTCAGTTTTCAGGTAGTCAAAATCGGATCTTGGTCTAGTAAGTTGGTTTTTTTTTAGTTTTTATCATATTTTATCGGAGCGTGACGTGACATCTTATACACTAGCATTTTCAGATATCACATGTGCATTTTTTGATGTACACGTCATCACTAAATACAAATAAACTTAAATTACAAGACCAATACTCAATTTTGATAATTTAATTAAAAGAGTAAAACACAAAAATAGACGAACTTTGATATGAAGTTTTGACAACTTAAAAAGGACTAAGTTTGTCCACGTCTCATCTTTCGGATATGGAGGAATCAAAGCCTACTGTATTTTTTTTGTCTCTTCTATCAAACTAATTACGTGTCTTTTTAGGGTTTCAAGTGTGAAATATACGAAGCATGCATGGACTTAATTTAAGGATTAATTGGGATTCATTCTCTCAATCTAAATATAAGTTAGTGATTCATCCTACGTGTAAGAGAAACTTAATTTTAACTTATGATCTGACATGTTTTTCATTTCAACTCACTGAAATTAAAAATCCAAAAATTATATCACATATACCCAATTCATGTTAAATGATGCTCAATTTTAAGTCACTTGATATCTGAAATATGACAAAAACTTGTGTGATACGGTCTCACGGGTCGTATTTGTGATACGGATCTCTTATTTGGGTCATCCATAAAAAAGTATTACTTTTTATGCTAAGAATATTACTTTTTATTGTGAATATGGGTAAGACTGACCCGTCTCACAGATTAAGATCCGTGAGACGGTCTCATATGAGACCCACTATTGAAATATATATAGTTGTATCTTATTTTCAACAATATTTTATCTTATTGTCTCAAAAAAGTGTTGATATTTCATACTTAAAAATTATAAAGCAAAAACTTGTGTGAGACGGTCTCACGGGTCGTACTTTGTGAGACGGATATCTTATTTGGGTCATCCATGAAAAAATATTATTTTTTATTGTGAATATCGGTATGATTGACCCGTCTCACATATAAAGATTCGTGATACCGTCTCACAAGAGACCTACTCAAATTATAAATATATATATATAATTTGATTTAATTGATACTTAAAATTTATACATTTGTTCTATAATCACAATTATTTGTATCTATATTTATTGTTTTAGTTTTCTAATTGTCTTCATATGACGTAGATAATATACTAAATTAAATTTTATTAATACATGAAACTCATAAATTTATATCACAATTTCAACTATATGTACTTATTTAAACTCAAAAAATATCATGAAGCTGAAACAATAAAAACATGTGAGACCAAGGAGCTCAAACTAAATTTTCTGACATAGAAACTGAATATTAAGTTATATTTGATGTCAGAGACTTAATCTCAAGTTTCCCTTAATTTAAAATGTTCAATTAAGAATTATATAATTATCTCAATTATTTTATGCACTTTGGAACCATAGTCATGTAAAAACCCTTGCACCTAATTTAAAGGTTGATATAATAATTTAGTGCGTATTGTCGTGTTGATATGGAGCACAAAATTGATATTTATTTTTTTAAAAAAATAAGTAAAAACAAAATTACTACATTAATAAACAAAATTATTCTTATTCACCCTATTAAAATTATTATAGATATATATATGAAGTGTTGGAAGTCAAATTAAGCTTATAAAATTAGCTGAAACGTCTCCATGCATACATGTGGAGACGTTAATTATAAATTTATAATAATGACTTTGGATGAGCCTAAGACATCGAACGGCTAAAGGTAAGATTCGGATTCCTTGAATTAAGCATAGGAAAAGAAATATTTTTATATTAAGTGTTTTAGAAATATTTAGATGTGCGTTGAATAGAAAAAAGAGTATGTCTCTTGTGACACGGTCTCACGAATCTTTATCAGTGAGACGGGTCAACCCTATCGATATTTACAATGAAAAGTAAACTCTTAGCATAAAAAGTAATATTTTTTCATGGATGACCCAAATAAGATATATGTCTCACAAAATACGACCCGTAAGAGCGTCTCACACAAGTTTTTGCCTAGAAAAAAATAGGGAAAATTGTTTGTTTCGTCTTCTATACTCGACGCTCTGCGATTTTGAATCTCTATTTTATGATAACTGAGTATTAATTATGTATTTTTCGTTTATTTTTTGTAATTTTGATATAATGTTTTATAATTTTAGTTTTTTTTAAATGCAAGTTATTACGCGGCAGTACTGGATACATTAGCGTGTCATGCTAGCACAACCAACATCAGTGTCACGTAGAAACATATAGGAATTTGAAAAAAAAAACATATTAAAACTGAAATCCAATAGTATAAATTACTAAAATCACAAAGATACAAATACGAAAGACAAAATTTATACATTTTTTCTAAAAATAAGTGATAATACATTGAATTGTCTTTCTAGTTTAGGTTTGTTTGGTTCGGCCCCTCAATTTTAAGGTGTGCTAATCTAGTCACCCAAATATGTTAGAGTTGTCTAGGTCACCTCCCCGACATCGTTAACTTCCCTGTCAAAGTTTAAAATGTACAAAACAAAAATTTCAGTTTTTCTATCATGTCACATATTTTCACGTCTCAATAACTTCCTATTTAATTAAAAAAATCAAGTGTAGAATATTCTAAACATGTTCAAATGGAGTGGGTACCTCCAGAAATTATTCCTAATGACCAAAGCTCAATGGTCAATTATCAAATTATAAATTCACACGTAAATAATTAATCCTTAACCATTATAATGTTCACTTTATCATTTATGACCAAGCTAAGTAATGTATAAAAACAATCGGGCAAAAAAATTGACTGAAATTGTCACGTCTCATGTCCAAATCCACACAAACGTGATTCTTTCTTATAATCACCCCTAGTCCATAACTCTATGTCCTCGTTGCGGTCTAACCCTTGATCTACCATCACGAGGAATCTAGGGGTATCTCCTATGAGTTCAGGAGGTTGTTCGGGTAGATATAACACTTTGTCTTGAAAGTTCAAGAGGTGGCTCTCACTCATGTAGTATTTCTCTGTATAACATTTATTTCTCAGTGTTCCGGCTGATGACCGTATCTAATATCATTTTGTTACTCCCCAGGCCCGTGCAACCGTGTTGAGCAATGGGCTCTTGTAGCAACGATTTCGTATTCGTCATCATTTTATAAAAATAATTAACTCAAATTATTATTGAAATAATGTGTAAAGCCTTGTATTAACTTTTTTTAACTTCATTTTTTAATCCATGTGAGACAAGGCACAAGGGGTACTACATAAATTGGAAAAAAAATACAGTTTATTGAACTAAAACTATGAATTAATGAAGTATAATACCTCATACTAAGTACTTTTGATCTCTAAAATACTCTCTCAAAATGCCCGTTTTCCATGATATTTATAGTTTTATATATTTTAAACCAAAGATAACAAAATAGAAACTTAGATATTAACTTCGAATGTGAAAAAGAAAAAAAGAATAACTTCAATATCCTTACACGTTAACATGTATAAAATATTTTATATTAAATTTTTTTATATATATACCTATCTCATGTTAAGAGTCACTGGTATAAAACAAGAGTAATTTTCTTGTGTGACCATCCCACGGGTTTATATACATGAGACGAGTCAACACGACTTGTATCTACCATTAGAAGTAATGTTTTTAGCATAAAAAATAATATGTTTTTATGATTGATTTATATTAGATATTTGTATCACAAAATTGACATGTAGGGAGGATCAGAAAGTTGTACATCAATTCAAAAATATTTCCCACTAATTATCTAGATCCGGACTGTAATTCTAAACTTGTGTGCCGATATATTCATGTCATATATATTTTATGTTTTTCTTACTTTTAATTATTCTTTTATTGAAAATATTGTCATGATATTGGGATAATGAACCAATCCTGTAGGATATATTGTTTGGACATGATTGGATTAAGGGATTAAGAGTATAAACAAATCTGAATCAAAAACAAATTAAACCAGATCATATTTTTCAATAATTATTTACAAAGAAATTTATTTATTACACAACATAATCAGAAATTAAATCGAACCAGACTAAAATGTTTCCTTTCCCAATCTGTTTTCAAGCAATTCAAACCGATTCAACATTGATGTCGGTTTCAGTTCAGTGTCGAACCAATTAAACCGGTTCCGTATTCTAATGGCCATCCGAACATATTCATTTTCCTAGTAATTTAAGTAAACCTCGTGGATAACGGTGGTCCAAGTGCCCGACGTAGCAAAATGCTGGTTTTTGTCAATGACCAAAAATATAAGGCGTTTGATCTCTCATTTTCAGAAGAGTGTTCGCTTTTGAAAATTAATTAACACTCGAAAGCGAAGGGTATCAAATTGATTCAAACCATGTTTGGCTGAAATTCGGGGGAGTGGGTGAATTTCGGCATTGCTTCCCCACGTGTATCTGAACTGTGGTCTCATTCACACGAAGCCTGACATTTGCACAGTTCACGACTTTCCACACCTTTGCAAAGAGAAAATAATACATAAAAAAATCACTTGTACACAAGGCAACTTTGGTCGGTATATATACACACATATATATATATATACACACACACACATATATATATATATATGTGTGTGTGTGTGTGTGTGTGTGTATATACATGATAATTTTGTAAAGAGCGACGGTTTGATGGTGTATTCTTGACACAAGTGACCATTGTTTTTAAAACGATTTGTTTAGACTTTATTTTGTATATGTTATTTTGTTGTTACTTTTCACGTATTGGATTGCATCTTATTTAACATTAATATTCATCTCAATTATATTTGTTGTAATTTTTATTGATTCGTCGTATTGAGGCCAACTTCTTTTTTTTTTTTTTTTTTTTTTTTTTTTTTTTTTTTTTTTTTTTTTTTTTTTTTTTTTTTTTTTTTTTTTTTTTTTTTTTTTTTTTTTTTTTTTTTTTTTTTTTTTTTTTTTTTTTTTTTTTTTTTTTTTTTTTTTTTTTTTTTTTTTTTTTTTTTTTTTTTTTTTTTCTTTTTTTTTTTTTTTTTTTTTTTTTTTAATGTTGTGCTTGTTTGTGATGTCATGATTGGTCATCCATAGGGATTTGACGTGTCCAGTGAAATATCAGCTGGTGGCACCATAGTAATTTAAGATGTGGAGATTTAGTTCCTAGATATTATGTATTATACTATTGCAAGGTTGACACACTTGTTAGGGAGATATCATGTGTAGTATTATGATATTTTACGATATTTAGATTGACGGATTGTGTAATTGAGTCTTGTTGGCTCTGCATGTATTTAATACTGGTCAATGCGACTACATAGTTGTAGATTAATGATATTATTCTATTTTTTGAATACATAAATATTTGTTTTGTTGAACACACCTTNTGGGATCTGATCCAATTTCACATGTTCCATTCTCAAAATCTAAAAAACGGGAAATATGGCTCCGTGGGCCTGAACTTCTAGAAAAACAGTGTGGAAAGTAGTTTTTGGCAACTTGACCATAGAATAATTTTTAAAATAATAAATGGTAAACGTTTCTCAAAGAAATAATAAACCAAATTTCGGTCCAAAAGTTTTGATTATGACTTTCCGTTTAAATTTGTGGAATTTAGATGTGGGAAAAAAAAACCTAAACGACCCACCTATTTAATTTTGAAACTACTAAATAAAATAAACAGTTCGCTTCCAAGTGCCAAATTACAAAATGAAAATATTTTTTAATACTTATTATAATAATTTTTATATATGATATTTGAAAAGAATAAGATTTATATAAAGATTTTAGATCAAAATATTACCTCTAATCAATATTTGAAACTTTTGTGTACACTTGTATTTTTGCTTGATAAATTTACCTTAAATTGAGATTTATGTTATTTTTAAAATAATTTTTTTCTAATTTAGTTGTCAAGGCGTTTTTTTTTATCCTTATTATAAATAGAAATAAACATGGAAAATATTTTGGATTTTCTAAAATATTACAAATTCGGAGTACAATTAAAAAAACATTGTACTTTTAAAATCTGACACATTTATCCTATTTAGTTTTACACATGATTTTAGAAGACAGAATTTTAAAATATCATTAATTTTATGTAAAGAATTATAAAAAAACCTGGGATTTCACAATGGGGGAATTATTCCATGCTATTTGTCCTTGGAACTATTGAAATTATTTTTGTATCACATATATATATACACACACATACACACATTTTCTTTCTTTACTATTCAAATATTATAATTTTGTTCTTCAGGTTAATGTAAAATATGATTTTTGGAAGACTTTTGAAAAATGTAGGAATTATAATTAGTTGGTGTTATATTTTGCATCTAAAGATACATTTGATTTGATTTATTATTGTGGACTTCATTTTTTGGACGAGTTTAGACGTAGGACTAGCACCCACCAATCCCAAACTGTGCCTAAATTGTGTTTCTTCACAAGGAAAACCATTAAACTTCTTCACTATAACAAAGTATAATTCATAAATAGAAAATAGAAAAGTAGCCAATTAACTAGCCCCCACGCCTAAAAATTTGGCAGAGTTTGCAAAATAGTGGTGCTCTCTACGTAACTTTTCTTTTGGCCAATTCAACACAGGCCAGAAATGGTACCAACTACAAGAAAAGGACAACTCTACAAGAGATTGCAACAAACAAAATCTCATAAGATTGTGGGTTGGTAGTCGATTAAAGAAAAAGAAAGCAAGGAAATACACCAAGTATCAACCAGTTCGTTCATACCAAAAGAACAATGCTTGAGAAAACAAAGGCTTAAATCCGAATTCATCTACTGACAATACTTGTTAAAGATCCAGACAAACTGCAGAAATGCACGGCCTTTTAGTAGCGCTCCATTGAAGGGGGTCGACCTCCCCTCCTGGGGCGGTCATAGGGAGCAGGCCTCTCTCTGTAGCCTCTTCCATCATATCGTGCAGGCCCTCCTGCACCACCACCATATCGGTCGCTGCCACCAGCCCTAGGGCCTCCATCTCTGTCATAAGTTCTGTCTCTGCTGTAGCCATTTTGTGGGTAGCGTTCAGCGGCCCCACCATACCTGTCAACAGGGAACCGATCTACAACTGGGGGATACCTGAGCATATGGATTTACGCAAAAATTAATAAACTGTGAATAAATTGCCTGCAATCGGCAGTTACAAACTAAGATGTTAACTTCCAGTCTAACATTACCTAAAAAGTAAATTGAAAATTTTCAGACTAATCAATAATATTACTCTAGAATACTTCGAGTTTAAGAATACCTGTCGCTGGGGATTCGATCACGATTCCCATATCTATCATCCCTGCTGTCGTAACGATCTCTATCACCATAACGACCTCTGTCAATCCTATCATCCACATACCTATCACGATCACCAGCATATCGATCTCCACGGCCATCTGGAGCACCATACCTAGAGCGTGCAGGTGAGAATGGACGACCGCCTCGACCCCCACCCACTGATGGGCAATCTCGGGCCCAATGTCCTGGGCGGCCACACTTGAAACAAGTGTCCTGACCTGCTGACCTATCGCCACCATAACCACCACCACCACCCCTACCACCTGATGAGTAAGATCCATATCCATGAGCTGATTCTTCACCTCCCATTTTCGGCTGGGCCTTGTTGACCGAGATGACACGATCTCCAAACTCCCTCCCGTGCATATCCTTGATAGCATCCTCCATCGCCCGTCGGTCAGCAAAGGTCAAGAAACCAAATCCACGAGGGCGACCTGAATCTCTTTCTAGCATAACCTACATCAAGAGCTTGGTTTAGAGGTACCAAAAGAAAGAAAACAGTCCATTAGAATACATGTGCAGTGTTTGTAAAATTGAATACTCTGTCAGAACATCATACTCCATACCTGCTTTACACAACAAACTTGCTTGTTAAGCTCTTGGTTGTTCTTTTCTTTTCTCTTATATTGTTTTAACATTAAAGAAAAATGAGAAGCTAAAAGATTGTCAACTGAAAAACCCTACACAAGTTGCTGGGGGTTCACCGTGCAGCAGCAGAAGAGAACACCAAGAAATAAATCTACATGTCAAAGAAACCCCACAAATTTCACCTTTTAAGTTCTTGCCACAATTCAAATTCGAACAAATCAAGATATCCGCCAGTGCATCAGTTGAGACAATTACATCAGAATTTTTGCTGCAATTTTATACTGGCTCAGTTCTTAATATGATAGTAGACCATAATGACCAGTTTCAACAGTAAAAGGACTGGATTTTGAATATTTACTCAGCAACTCGGAAATTATTTTTACCACACTCAACCGGCAGACTTGAGTGTTCATACAATCAACCAACAATCAGCAATCAATCAACAATCAGCTGTACTCTCGGTCAACGAAGAGAATTCTAATTGCTGCTAAACTTCATGAACCATAAGACTTGGTCAAAATTTCATCATCCACAAGAAACCTAAAAGTCACTGGAATGTGTTCTTGACTGCTTTAAGAAACCTTAAAAAGTTGTTTGGCAACAAGGTCGGAAACCAGAGCAGAGTCTTTCAGCAGTTTATCTTTATCCAAAACAAATAGGTAACAAATCAGCACAACAATAAATTAATAATATGCTTTCCGGAGAGCACTCGCCGTCATCGGTATCAAGAAATTCAATACCATCAAACAAAATGAAGAATGCAACCCAATGGACACTACTACTGGACGAACCACACACTACTTTGGTCTCTTGTTATAGAGGCTTAGGACACAAGATGCTGGAAAGAACTTGAATCAAATCATGCATCACATCTGACACCGTTTTCGTAAGATCAACCTCCCTCTGCCAAAACTACACGTGACCCTCAACAGATATTGATATAACAAAATCTTGGGCCATGCTGTACAACGTGTCATATTTCCCACTTTGATAAGTTTTAGCAACTAGTCCCATAGGTCACAGAAAATGTTCTGATTTGCAGGAAGGTAATCAATTAAAGAAGAAAAATGGAAAAACACTTTTCTGTTACTGTTTAAAGGAGATATAGAATCCTCACTGAACATTAAATTGTTCTACACAGGAAGTCGAACACAAAATCCGACATCTGACATCCGAACATCGTGGGTATTCGAGTATAGAATGATGACAAAATTTAAAATTTAGCACCGTTAACTTGCTTCCTGTGTTGTGCAACTCTTGAAGCTCAATTTGCTCTACGAAGGTGAACGCTGATGTTACAGCTTCGAAATGGCTGCTCCGGGCAGGTTATGTAGCAAATAAGTATTAACTTGTCATGATGAAAGTTGGACAGTCTTGGAACAGACACATGACATTCAAAGTTATTGTGCAAAACAGAGCATTCAACACTAGGAAGGCAACACTGGCGAATGAACTGTCCACTAATTGGTCACCTGCTACAGAGGTTTAGTACACGCAATTCTTGAAAGAACTTGAGCCTAAACAGAGACCAAATCTGAGAATGTTCTCTTCCACATCTTGTGGTGCCTTCGAGCACTGAACCCACAATATTATCCCAACCGTCTTGATTTAACTGAAAGCCTAAGTGTACCGACAACTGTATGTCAACTCACATATAAATTATTCCTGATAAGGTTTTCATTACCAAAGATTCTCGGATTTCTAACCAGCAGCTTAAGATGTGCAATTACACATTGAAACGTGAATTCGGCGAACTTCAATTGTAAAAAGAACAAGGCAAATAACTCTTTTGCTACTATTAAAATAATAAAATAACTTCTCCGATCATTAAAAATGTTCATCACAACAACTTGAACCTGAAATCTGGCATCTGAACATTGTGGCAAATGACACACACAACAAATATAAGTGGAAGCAGGATAAGCTTTCATCTTATGATCCATAGAAAACAGATACTTGTCGCGCTGGCAGTTTAATTTTTGTTATGGTGGCAACCCATGAAGGTCTAGCAAGGAAACTTCAAGAAGGTGGTGCACAAGAAGTATCAACGTCTCTTGATTAAACATTTCAACACTCTGATAACAACAGAAGCGTCTGAACAGGGCTCGATTTGTTCAACTTCAAGCTTAGGAAAACTATTTTGTCTCAACTTATGACTAAGATTCGATATAATGCAATCAAAGTATCAGACTGTATTATCACAACTCTCATCCTGAAAATTTGAATTGCCAAGTTGTTGAAGTCCATACGATTTATATTAGAACAAGGAAAACTTCTACTAGTTTGCTATCTTATGGGACTCGCTGACGTATCATAAAAGTATTATCATAACCGAATTCCATTAAACAAAATCAACCTCTTGGCTCTGAGAAAAAAGGATCCAGACTTTAATTTCTCAGATAAGTCCACTGTTTATTCCACTTTCAAAGATGTGGGGAAATCGTAGTGATGCTTTTTTGAAAGATGCTAACATATTCATCTGACAATGCGGCGGCAGTCATGATCAACAATAAAACAGACTCAGCTTGTCCCAAGTAAATCCGCGAATGCCATCCCATATTATTGATTCTACAAAACTAGTCGATTACAATGTCAATACAACAAAAAAAAATATACACCAGTAATGCTGGACATTTTAATGGAATCATAAGTCCTTCCATATCAAATTTGAAGAATGTCGGGAAGACTTGAGCAGCGTTCAAGAAACATTCACATATTAAAATAGCAATTAGAAAAGTAAAAGTAAAAATAACATAAATAAATGAATAAAGGGACGATGAATATCGCAAAATAACTATGATGCATCCTATGATGAAGATTTTAACAAAATTATTATAACAAAAAAGTCAAAATCGGAAACCAGATTTTGCCTCAATAACAAAGTCTCCTAGATTTTAACAAAATTATTATAACTAAAAAATCAAAATCAGAAACCAGATTTTGCCTCAATAACAATGTCTCCTAGGCTAAACATCCATTAATATTTATTCAAGAGTTCCTATATCAGCCAACACTCTTTACCATCCATTAGAAATTGAACGCTCTCTAATATGTTAAGAGTTAAGACCATAAAAGTTCTACCAACAAACCTCATATTCAGCACAAACACAGAATAAAAAAGGTCCCACTGATTTTGCCCAAAAACATAAAAAAAAAAAATCAACAGCTCAAACTCAAGTGCACAACCCTACAACAAAACACAGTAAAAAATGCTTTAACACAAAGAAACTACACAAAATAACGAATTATCTACCGAATAAAGGAAGAAACAACACATATTGCGCAGTGATAGAACGAAATTGAATTCGAACCTGGCTGTCGATAATTTTTCCGAAACGGCCAAAAGCACTTTCGAGCTGACGTTCGGTCACGTCCCACGACAAACCTCCGACAAATATACGGTAGTCTTGCTCTTTGTCTGCCATTTTTTTCTGCAGAAAATAACCCTTGAATTAAATCCGAAGGAAAGAAAACAAAAACCCTTAACCTAAGTAAAGTGAAAAGGAAGAAAGCAGTACAGATTTAGGCGTAGAGAAGTTGGAAACACGGCCGTCTAGGGTTTCGAAAGAGTTGGAAAGAGCGAGTGCTGATGAAACAGCAGAAGAGATTTGGTATTTGTACGCAAAACCCTAATCGATTTTTCTTTTCTTTTTTTCCTTATTATCTTATTAAAAAAATATTTTCTCGATTTTAAATTTGTAAAAAATTATTTTAAACTACCTAAAATATGTCATTTACATAAATGATAATATAAAATAGAAGTTTACCAAAATTCATATTTATAAAGAATTCGAGAATAGATATTATTTTTGGGTAATTATTTTTTAAAATTTTTTTTTTTTGTGTTGAATAAATTAAGAGACTATTTAGTTTGAATGATTCAATGATCTTTCTAAACACAAGGGATGTAAAATGTTTGAGGCAGTGGCGGAGCCAGAAATATGACTCTGATCGGGCTAGAATTTTAAACTCTAAAATATTTTAATATTTTAAATTGANGTATGGTTAAATGTTGGTTGATGTATCATGATTTGCAAAGATACAGAATAATTTGCGGGTACGCTATTCAAGTGTTCGGTAAGATTTTGTGAAGTAATAGATCCCGAAATTTGTGCAATATTTGGTTTGCTAGGACTCCTACTCGGAACCACAACATAAAATGTACAATTCCTAGCCAAGCAGTCTAGTCGAATACTTAAAATTCTTCCATGAGAAGTGGATACTTTAGGTGAATATATA